>NC_074686.1:26712863-26760363 GCF_029448725.1 Salvelinus fontinalis
ACACACACACACACACACACACACACACACACACACACACACACACACACACACACACACACACACACACACACACACACACACACACACACACACACACACACACACACACACACACACACACACACACACACACACACACAGACACAAGCTGAGTCTTGCCCCTGAGGACGGACCTGCCCTGCATGTTAAGAGTGTCTGTAGCAAACAGTCTGAAGGACAAACACTCCCCTCTATGTGTGTGTGTGTGTGTGTGTGTGTGTGTGTGTGTGTGTGTGTGTGTGTGTGTGTGTGTGTGTGTGTGTGTGTGTGTGTGTGTGTGTGTGTGTGTGTGTGTGTGTGTGTGTGTGTGTGTGTGTGTGTGTGTGTGTGTGTGTGTGTGTGTTGTAGGCTTGGCTTTATGGTGGGGTTTTGCATTGGCTCATAGTGATAGATAGAGTTCTACCAACCAGCTACAGTATATCATGCTAACCTTCCACCTCATCCCTGCCAATAAAACTTGAAAACTTGCTGACATGTGTGTGAACTGCTGACATGTGTGTGAACTGCTGACGTGTGTGTGTGTGTGTGTGTGTGTGTGTGTGTGTGTGTGTGTGTGTGTGTGTGTGTGTGTGTGTGTGTGTGTGTGTGTGTGTGTGTGTGTGTGTGTGTGTGTGTGTGTGTGTGTGTGTGTGTGAGCCAATAGCTAGACCATCACACACACTAAGCTACAAACAATCCATATCTAGGACCTGACCCACAACAGAGTAATCAACCAGAATCACTCCTCTTCATTCTCTCTTTTCTATCTACTGATTCTTCCTTTCTCTCTCTGCCTGGTCAATTATTTTCTCTTTGTAAAAGAGAGTTTAGAACTATATCTCTTTCTCTCTCTCTTTCTGCCTTTCTGTTCACTCTATCTTCTGTTCACTCTATAAATTGCATTCTAGTTTGCTCTGTTTTTTTGTAAATTCTTTCCAATGTGTCAAGTAATTATCTTTTAGTTTTCTCATGATTTGGTTGGGTGTAATCTAATCTCTCTGTCTGTCTTTCTGTTATCTTTCTCTCTCTCTCTCTCTCTCTCTCTCTCTCTGAGGTTCAGGCTATATACATATTTGTCTTTCCATTTGACTCTAACTCTCTGGATATGAACACAGTACGAACACTAAATTAATGTCAGACATCATGGGTTACAACATACTCTCCTAGGCTGGACTCTCTCTCTCTCTCTCTCTCTCTCTCTCTCTCTCTCTCTCTCTCTCTCTCTAAAGAATGGTCTTAATGAGCTCATCCACTCCAGGTCAAATGTATAGTTGTGTTATGGACAAGAGATTACTCTCAACATCAAAGATCAACAAACTGTGCTGACCGGACTAGATAGAGGTAGACAAAGACTGCATCCCATTCCTTTAATAGTGCACTACTTTTGACCAGACCCATAGTGCTCATTTGAGATGTGTACATAGAAAGAGTCAAAAAGGGAGTCAGCATGTTGGGTGGGACAGGTAGGAAGATGTGCAGATGGAGGGAGTGTGAAAATGGAGTCAGCATGTTGGGTGGGACAGGTAGGAAGATGTGCAGATGGAGAGAGTGTGAAAATGGATTCAGCATATTGGGTGGGACAGGTAGGAAGATGTGCAGATGGAGAGAGTGTGAAAATGGATTCAGCATATTGGGTGGGACAGGTAGGAAAATGTGCAGATGGAGAGAGTGTGAAAATGGATTCAGCATATTGGGTGGGACAGGTAGGAAGATGTGCAGATGGAGAGAGTGTGAAAATGGATTCAGCATATTGGGTGGGACAGGTAGGAAGATGTGCAGATGGAGAGAGTGTGAAAATGGATTCAGCATATTGGGTGGGACAGGTAGGAAGATGTGCAGATGGAGAGAGTGTGAAAATGGATTCAGCATATTGGGTGGGACAGGTAGGAAGATGTGCATATGGAGAGAGTGTGAAAATGGATTCAGCATATTGGGTGGGACAGGTAGGAAAATGTGCAGATGGAGAGAGTGTGAAAATGGATTCAGCATATTGGGTGGGACAGGTAGGAAAATGTGCAGATGGAGAGAGTGTGAAAATGGATTCAGCATATTGGGTGGGACAGGTAGGAAGATGTGCAGATGGAGAGAGTGTGAAAATGGATTCAGCATATTGGGTGGGACAGGTAGGAAGATGTGCAGATGGAGAGAGTGTGAAAATGGATTCAGCATATTGGGTGGGACAGGTAGGAAAATGTGCAGATGGAAAGAGTGTGAAAATGGAGTTAATTAATGATCTGTAACTCAGCCTATAAGGGCCAGAGACATTTTATTAACCCTCTATTTCTGTACCCTTCCCCTATCCCCCCCCCCTCTCTCTCTATCTCTCTCTCTCTGCAGGAAATGGGTCCGTCCAGTATGCCCTCTGTGCCCCTCATGGTGGGCTGTGGGGTCTCCTGCAGCGCTCTGCTTATCCTGTTGCTCATCTATGCTGCCTTCTGGAGGTGAACAAACACACACACACACACACACACACATAACCACACACACACACAAACAAACACACACTTTCTCTCTCACACACATACAAAAATACAAACTTTCACTCACACACACTCACACACAAAAACACACACTTTCTCTGGAACACACCATCACACACACACACACACACACACACACACACACACACACACACACACACACACACACACACACACACACACACACACACACACACACAAACATCCACTTTCTCTGGAACACACACACACACAAAAACACACACTTTATCTCGAACACACACACACACACACACACACACACACACACACACACACACACACACACACACACACACACACACACACATGCACACACACAAAAAACACCCACTTTCTCTGGAACACAACCACACATCCCTGCATGGGGCTACACCCCCCGAGTCACTGCCAGTCTTCACAAATCTATTTCTGGGCTGTTAGAGGAGGCCTGTTTCTGCAGACTCTTACCATAAGAGATTAAGCCAGGGGGAGAAAATCCCGGGTTGGCTCGACAGTGGAGCAGTCCACTCCAAAACTCCAATTAGGCCTAATGGAGAACCAATGGGCGAAGGCATAGCCAGACTCTCAGACTGGGGGGATTAACTGTGTGAGAGAGAGAGAGGGGGGGGGGATATGGTGAGTGACATCAGTGGTAGACAAGGAGAGAGAGAGAGATCATGAAGGAGGGGCAGAGAGCGAGAGACTGTGACGGAGGGACTGAGAGAGGGGGAGAGAGAGCGACCGTGAAGGAGGGACGGAGAGAGAGAGAGATTGTGAAGGAAGAACGGAGAGAGAGAGGGAGAGAGAGATTGTGAAGGAGGGAAGGAGAGCGGGAGAGAGAGAGAGAGATTGTGAAAGAGGGACGGAGAGAGGAAGAGAAAGAGAGAAAGAGATCATCAAGGAGGGATGGAGAGAGGGAGAGAGAAAGGGAGGGAGAGAGAGAAAGACACCAGGAGTGCAACAGTAGGCTGATCCAGAGCAGATGGCATGTATCCTAGTGGTTAGAGCCTAGTGGTTAGAGCCTAGTGGTTAGAGCCCAGTGGTTAGAGCCTAGTGGTTAGAGCCTTGTGGTTAGAGCCTTGTGGTTAGAGCTTTGGGCCAGTAACCGAAAGGTTGCTAGATCGAATCCCCGAGCGAATCCCAGAGCTAAAAATCTGTCGTTCTGCCCCTGAACAAGGCAGTTTACCCACTGTTCCTAGGCCGTCATTGTAAATAAGAATTTGTTCTTTACTGACTTGCCTAGTTAAATAAAGGTTACATAAAAAAAATTAAAAAACACATGACCATGTTCAAGAAAGGAATCAATCCATCAGTTCAACTTCATGGCTTTACATTTTGTTTCCCTCTTTCCTCCTCCCTTCTTTCTCTTGTTATTTATTTTCATCCTTTCTGCATGTCTTTCTCTTTGTCTCTCTCAGGTATATTCGTTCGGAGAGGTCTATCATCTTGGTGAATTTTTGTCTCTCCATCCTGGCCTCCAACATCTTAATACTGGTTGGACAGTCCCAGACACTCAGCAAGGTGAGAACAGGACACACACGCACACACACACACACACACACACACACATACAAACACACACACACAAACACACGCGCACGTGCACACACGCACGCACGCACGCACACACTGGCCATCAGTTCAGTTATAGTCACGTTACACATGGTACTGTTGTTTATCTATTCTAGTAGATTATTTTGAAGAGCCTCAATCAGGTGTCAAAACTGTTTTAGGTAGATTACTATTCACCTCTGTTCTGTCAACTGTTGTTGTTGATTATCACGTCTACCTTCTCATTCCTTTATCTGTTTCTTCTTTCTTACACCTTCATCATTGTCTGTCACTCTGTCACTATCCCTCTCCCACAACATCTTTCTCTTGTCCCCCCCCCCCCCCCCTCTCTCTACAGGGCCTGTGTACTGTGACTGCTGCGTTCCTTCATTTCTTCTTCTTGGCATCGTTCTGCTGGGTACTGACAGAGGCGTGGCAGTCTTACCTGGCTGTGATTGGCAAGATGAGGACGCGCCTCATACGCAAACGCTTCCTGTGCCTGGGCTGGGGTAGGTACACACACACACAAGCATACAGGCATGCACAAACATAAAGACAGACGCACACACTCACAAACATAAACACACACATAAACCCACACAAACATATCTCAACCATACAGGGTCTCCATACTGGAATAAAGGTGAAAGTTCACAATAACTTCCATCTTCCCATCCACATACATCAGGTGGAGAACTGATTGTGATCATTGTAATTCTGCCACCCTGTACAGTCCGTCTGTGTCCTGTTGAATGCGTCTCCTGTACAACAACCTCATGCCTTGCTAAAGGAGATGACAGGGGATAAGAAATGCTATTGGATAACATCTCCTCTGACATAGGCAAGATCCAGGGAGATAGAACCTAGCAATTACAAGCAATGGAATCCCTGCTCCCATTCATCCCTTGTTCTTATCCCTTATCCATCCACCTATCTGATCCATTAAGTCACTGATGCCCTTAGCGGATATAGAGTCCCAAATGACACCTTATTCCCTATTTAGTACACTATATTTGACAATATTCCATATTTAGTGCACTACTTTTGACCAGGGGGTTCTGGTCAAATGTAGTGAACTAAATAAGGAATAGGGTGCCATTTGGGATTTAGCCATAGCAATGCTGGGATGCATGGATGCCATAAAGTCACATAGATTGAGAAAACATGAAATGGGTATTAAAGGGAGGGAGGGAGGGAGGGAGGGAGGGAGGGAGGGAGGGAGGGAGGGAGGGATGAGAACAACTTATCAGGGGTACGTCCCTAGATGTTGCAATTTTAACTCGAATACTGATCGAAATCAGTCACCATGGCAATGGCAGATTTTGCAGAGTGGGGAGGGAGTGTGTGTGATGTGTGTTTGTGTTTGAAAAGACATCAGTCAAATTTATGTAACGTTAGCACCCCACCCAGCCACACCACATCTCTTTTTGTAATGTGCCATTTTCTAATTGCAGTTCATTTGCTGGCATTGTCACAGCTTTGTTAATTACATTAATATTTCAGTCAAGCTCATTACGGACCCAGCATAATTTTTTGACACACACAGACACAAACACTTTCTCTATCTCACAAACATACGCGCACGCACAAACACACACACACACACACACACACACACACACACACACACACACACACACACACACACACACACACACACACACACACACACACACACACACACACACACACGAGGGAATGCATTATTGATAGATTTAATTAATACAGTCACACACGCACACACACACACACACACACGGACACACGCTGGTTCAAGGAAGCACAATGCACCACAGAAGAAAATAGTCTTGTCGTAGAGTGAGATGAAAACAGCAGCCACTGGACAGGGACCCTACGGAGTATGCTAACCAAGGCTGTAATATCCTTAGTAGTGAACTCTGATCCATACTAGGCCTACTTCTCCTGCTTTGGGCTAGTCCCTGTTATATCCCTAGATACATCCATTAACTAAGAGAGAGTGATGAGAGAAGGTAAGTCCCCATTATATCAGTGTGTATTTCAGTCTACAGTCACACGTTACATGTCCGAGTTAAGTTACAGTACATGTACTTGGTCTAACTGAATTTCAATGTTGCAAAATACCACATTGTGTTGATGTATTGTCAAGAGGATACATATATTCTCTTGCTGATATATATTTGTTATTCTCTCCTTCTATCATCCTCTCCTCCTATCATCCTTTCCTCCTATCATCCTCTCTCCCTATCATCCTCTCCTTTTAACATCCTCTCCTCCTATTATCCTCTCCTCCTATCATCCTCTCCTCCTTTCATCCTCTCCTTCTATCATCCTCTCTCCCTATCATCCTCTCCTTTTAACATCCTCTCCTCCTATCATTCTTTCCTCCTATCATCCTCTCTCCCTTTCATCCTCTCCTTCTATCATCCTCTCCTCCTATCATCCTCTCTCCCTATCATCCTCTCCTTTTAACATCCTCTCCTCCTATCATTCTTTCCTCCTATCATCCTCTCTCCCTATCATCCTCTCCTTTTAACATCCTCTCCTCCTATCATCATCTCTCCCTATCATCCTCTCCTTTTATCATCCTCTCCTCCTATCATCCTCTCTCCATATCATCCTCTCTTCCTATCATCCTCTCTCCCTATCATCCTCTCCTCCTATCATCCTCTCCTCCTATCATCCTCTCCTTTTAACATCCTATCTCCTATCATCCTCTCTCCCTATCATCATCTCCTTTTATCATCCTCTCATACTATCATCCTCTCCTCATATCATCCGCTCTCCCTATCATCCTCTCCTCCTATCATCCTCTCCTTGTATCATCCCCTCTCCCCCATCATCCTCTCCTTCTTTCATCCTTTCCTTTTATCATCCTCTCATCATATCATCCTTTCTCCCCCATCATTCTCTCCTCTTATCATCCTCTTTCTCCATATCATCCTCTCTCCCATCATCCTCTCCCCCTATCATCCTCTCCTCTTATCATCCTCTCCTCCTATCATCCTCTCTCCCCATCATCCTCTCCTCTTATAATCCTATCTCCCCCTACCATCCTCTCCTCCTAGCATCCTTTTATCCTATCATCCTCTCCTTTAATCATCATCTCCCCATATCATCCACTCTCCCCTATCATCCTCTCCTTCTATCTCCCCCATCATCCTCTACTCCTATCATCCTCTCTCCCCATCATCCTCTCCTCTTATCATCCTCTCTCCCCCTATCATCCTCTCTCCCCTATCATCCTCTCCCCCTATCATCCTCTCCTCCTATCATCATCTCCTCCTACCATCCTCTCTCCCTATCATCCTCTCCTCCTATCATCCTCTCTCCCTATCATCCTCTCCTTTTATCATCATCTCCTCCTATCATCCTCTCCCCCTATCATCCTCTCCCCTACCATCCTCTCCTCATATCATCCTATCTCCTCCTATCATCCTTTCATCCTGTCATCCTCTCCTTTAATCATCATCTCATCCTATCATCCTCTCTCCCCCAGCATACTCCAATCATCCTATCTCCCCATATCATCCACTCTCCCCTATCATCCTCTCCTTCTATCTCCCCCATCATCCTCTCCTCCTATCATCCTCTCTCCCCATCATCCTCTCCTCTTATCATCCTCTCTCTCCCTATCATCCTCTCTCCCTCTATTATCCTCTCCCCCTATCATCCTCTCCTCCTATCATCATCTCCTCCTACCATCCTCTCTCCCTATCATCCTCTCCTCCTATCATCCTCTCTCCCTATCATCCTCTCCTTTTATCATCATCTCCTCCTATCATCCTCTCCCCTACCATCCTCTCCTCATATCATCCTTTCTCCTCCTATCATCCTTTCATCCTGTCATCCTCTCCTTTAATCATCATCTCATCCTATCATCCTCTCTCCCCCAGCATACTCCAATCATCCTATCTCCCCATATCATCCACTCTCCCCTATCATCCTCTCCTTCTATCTCCCCCTATCATCCTCTCCTCCTATCATCATCTCCTCCTACCAACCTCTCTCCCTATCATCCTCTCCTCCTATCATTCTCTCCCCTATCATCCTCTCCTCATATCATCCTCTCTCCCATTATCCTCCTGTCATCCTATCTCCCCCTATCATCCTCTCCTCCTATCATCCTCTCTCCCATTATCCTCCTGTCATCCTATCTCCCCCTATCATCCTCTCCTCCTATCATTCTCTCCCCTATCATCCTCTCCTCATATCATCCTCTCTCCCATTATCCTCCTGTCATCCTATCTCCCCCTATCATCCTCTCCTCTTATCATCCTCTCCCCATATCCTCCCTCCCCATCATCCTCTCCTCCAATCATCCTCTCCTTCTATCATCCTCTCATTGTATCATCCTCTCTCCCCATCGTCCTCATATTATCCTATCTCCCCATATCATCCTCCCTCCCCATCATCCTCTCCTCCTATCTCCCCCATCATCCTCCTATCATCCTATCTCCCCATATCATCCTCTCTCCCCATCATCCTATCCTCCTCTCCTTCTATCTCTCCCTATCATCCTCTCTCCCTATCATCCTCTCTCCCTATCATCCTCTCCTCCTATCATCATCTCTACCTATCATCCTCTCCTTTTATCATCCTTTCCTCCTATCATCCTCTCCCCCTATCATCCTCTCCTCATATCATCCTCTCTCCCATTATCCTCCTGCCATCCTATCTCCCCCTATCATCCTCTCCTCTTATCATCCTCTCATCCTATCGTCCTCTCCTCCTTATCATCATCTCCTCCAATCATCCTCTCCTCCAATCATCCTCTCCTTCTATCATCCTCTCATTGTATCATCCTCTCTCCCCATCGTCCTCCCATTATCCTATCTCCCCATATCATCCTCTCTCCCCATCATCCTCTCTTCCTCTCCTGCTATCTCCTCCTATCATCCTCTCTCCCTATCATCCTCTCCTCCTATCATACTCTCTCCCCATAATCCTCTCCTCCTATCATCCTATATCCTATCATCCTCTCCTCCTATCATCCTCTCCCCCTATCATCCTCTCTCCTTATCATCCTCTCATCCTAACATTCTCTCTCCCTATCATCCTCTCTCCCTATCATCCTATATCCCTATCATCCTCTCTCTATCATTCTCTCTCCCTATCATCCTATATCCCTATCATCCTCTCCTCCTATCATCCTATCTCCTATCATCCTCTCTCCCCATCATCCTCTCCTCCTATCATCCTCTCTCCCTATCATCCTCTCCTCTTAACATTCTCTTCTCCTATCATCCTCTCGCCCTATCATCCTATATCCATATCATCCTCTCTCCCCATTACCCTCTCCTCCTCTCATCCTCTCTACCTGCCGCTTGTATTTCTATTATTTATCTTTTTCCTATATGTGTATGTCTCTCTCTCTCTTTCTTTCTCTCCCTTCTTCCTTCTCTCTTGCTTCATCTCTCCCTCCCTCCCTCTCTCTCTCTCTCTCTCTCTCTCTCTCTCTCTCTCTCTCTCTCTCTCTCTCTCTCTATGTCTCTCTCTCTCTCTCTCTCAATTCAATCAAATTCGATGAGCTTTATTGGCATGGGAAACATGTGTTTGTGTTGCCGAAGCAGGTGAAATAGATAATACATCTCTCTCTCTTTCTCTCTCTTTCTCAGGTCTCCCAGCCCTGGTGGTTGCTGTGTCAGTAGGTTTCACTAGAGCCAGAGGTTACGGTACACCCAGCTAGTGAGTACACACTTTCACCTTTCTCCCTTTGCCTATGACCTGTGACGTCTTCACTCCATACCCAACATGACTTTTCATCATTAGCGCTCTGTGTATCTGAGAATGGTAATGTGATTTGCAGTGCACTTTTCAATGGTAACTGAGAATTATAATGCGTGTATATATACCTAATGATTATTGAAGAATATAACTTACAAATGCCCCATTAGCTTAGTTAGCTTAGCAATGTTTGTTAACAATGTAAATGTAAGCAAGCACTGTATAGCCTCAAACCATGGTTAAAACTATACTTTTTATATCATGGGTGGTCAGTCCTTGCATCCATAGCTCTGTCTATGAATTTGAGAGTGGTTACGGATACACACACACCACACACAAATAGACTGCAGCTGTAAACATTTAACTCTTCACATACAGTATTTTAAAGAGCCAGGAAAGAGGCTTTTTACAGCATGAGCAGACGACCCTGCATGACCTTTCATTGGATCTAGACCAAGGACTTGAACTCCACTGTACAAACACTCCCACGTTTCCATTTACCCTGCACTTTAGAGACTCAAATATCAAGGATATCAGCTAGTTGTGTATGGTCATGTGATTTGCAGTGCACTTTGGGTCATATGTACAGTGCCTTCAGAAAGTTTTCACACCCCTCGACTTTTTCTACATTTTGTTGTGTCACAGACTGAATAAAAAATGTCCTAGACACATGTCCTACACTGGCCTAACCCATGATGTCAAAGTGGAATTATGTTTTTAGATTTTTCTACAAATTAATACAAAATTATAAGCTGAAATGCACTGAGTCAAATGAGTCAATAAGTATTCAACCCCATTTTTATGGCAAGCCTAAATAAGTTTAGTAAACATTTGCTTAACAAGTCACATAATAGTTGCATGGACTCATTGTGCAATAATAGTGTTTAATATGATTTTTGAATGATTACCCCATCTCTGTATCCCACACATACAAATGTCCCTCAGTCATGCAGTGAATTTCAAACACTGACCCAACCACAAAGATCAGGTAGGTTTTCCAATTCCTCGCAAAGAAGGGAACCTAATGGTAGATTGGTAAAAAAAAAAAAAAAGCTGTAATTGAACACCCTTTAAGGATAGTGAAGTTATTAATTACACGGTGGATGGTGTATCAATACACCCACTCACTACAAAGATACAGGCTTCCTTCCTAACTCAGTTGCCGGAGAGGAAGGAAACCGCTGAGGGATTTCACCATGATGCAATGGTATCTTTTAAACAGTGACGGAGTTTAATGGCTTTGATAGGAGAAAACTGAGAATAGTTCAACAACATTGTCGTTACGCCACAATACTTACCTAAATGACAGAGTGAAAAGATGGAAGCCTGTACAGAATAAAACATTTCAAAACATGCATCCTGTTTGCAGTTAGGCACAAAAGTAAAACTGCAGAAAAGGTGGCAAAGAAATGTACTTTATGCCCTGAATACAAAGCGTTATGTTTGGGGTGAATCCAACACAACACATCACTGAGAACCACTCTTCATATTCTCTAGCATGGTGGCGGCTGCATCATGTTATCGGTATGCTTGTCATCGGCAAGGACAAGGGAGTTTTTGGGGGATAAAAATAAACGGAATAGAGCTTAGCACAGGCAAAATCCTAGAGTAAAACCTTGTTCAGTCTGTTCCAACAGACACTGAAAGACAAATTCACCTTTCAGCAGAACAATAACCTAAAACACAATGTCAAATATACACTGAAGTTGCTTACCAAGATGACATTAAAAGTTCCTGAGTGGCCTAGTTACAGTTTGAACTTAAATCGACTTGAAAATATATGGCAAGACCTGAAAATGGCTGTCTAGCAATGACGAACAACCAACTTGACAGAGCTTGAAGAATTTAGAAAATAATAATGTGGCAATATTGTACAATCCAGGTGTGCAAAGCTCTTAGACTTACTCAGAAAGACTCACAGCTGTAATCACTGCCAAAAGGTGATTCTAACATGTATTAACTCAGGGGTGTGAATACCTTTGAAAATGAGATATTTACGTATTTCATTATTAATATATTTGCATACATTTCTAAAAACATGTTTTGACTTTGTCATTATCAGCTATTGTTTGTAGATGAGAGTTAAAAAATATATTTAATATATTTTGAATTCAGGTTGTAACACAGCAAAATGTTAAATGAGTCAAGGGGTATGAATGTTAATCCCCTAACTAAATACAGGTTTTAATTGCCTGCATGGGAAGTCTTAGGTACCCCTAAAGACAAATAGCAAAGTGGTTCTCACACATAGCTACTAGTCATCAAACACAGACTAAAATACATTTGACAGAACAGGGCTTATGCACTAAAGATGTTTTGCATTCATAATAATGTTTTTTTTCTCTCTCTCTCTTATTTTAGTTGTTGGCTGTCCTTGGAAGGCGGGCTTCTCTACGCCTTTGTCGGTCCTGCAGCCGTCATCGTATTGGTGGGTACCCACTTTTATCCCTGTTCTCATTGGTCATTCTGGCTCTCTGTCGGCAGGCTTGTCCCGCCTCTGAACTTATCATCCTACCTTTAGCTATTTCTTCTGCCTGTCGTACAGGTCAGAAAGGGGTCATAACTACACATGGTTTAGATGTCCCCTGAGGGGTGACATACAGTAACAACCTTTTTACTGCTCTAGGTCCTCATCAGGCTCCCATCGCTGGAGGACAGGAGGAAGATAAACACCACAAAGTCATTCATTTATTTGTTTATTTGCCACTAGCGGTTTCTTTCAGAGTTACCTGTGTCAGACAACAATGGAAGAGAACATTTACCCAGAAATCATTCTCCAATGTGCCACTATACACAATCTTATCTCCTAGCTGTCTCTTCACATTCTACCTCACTGGCATCACTATGTTGAGTGCTAAACATGATTTACTTATTCATTGTTTGACTAACTGTGTTCTGGTACTTAGAACCCTCCTTCAACCTTTTCATCCTTTTCAGCCTTTCCAGCCTTTCCAAGGTTTTCATTACTGTAAAGCATGATTTCACTTCTTTAGGCAGAGATACAGTATATTTATCGGAGTCAATATAGTGCTAAAAGAAAATTGTATAGATGTTTGTGTGCTATGCAACTTCAGTTGTTATAATATAGGTAGAAAGATGCTCATTGGAAGCAATGGTCCTTGTAATCCTGGTAATCCTTCTAAAACTCCAAGGTACACCTCTATATTTTGTTGATAAGCCTTTATTAAAACAATAACAATATTCTACTTCGCAGAGAGTAGAATGCCTCTGTGGCTTTGTTAATAAAAGGTATCTCTACCTTATGCTTCTTTGTAGGATTAGTGACGGCAGCTTGTGGGAGTTCCTGTGTCAATACGCACACTATCAATTATCCAGATGAATACAGACACTTTATTACAACTGTGTGTGTGTGTGTGTGTGTGTGTGTGTGTGTGTGTGTGTGTGTGTGTGTGTGTGTGTGTGTGTGTGTGGGTGGGTGGGTGGGTGGGTGGTGGGGGGGGGGGTGTATGTGCATGTGGGTATATGTGTTTGTGACAGACCAGGTGTTTGCAATGTGTGCGTGTACATCACTAGCTATTGTTTGTCCCTGCTCACCCCTCAAACAAACAGATGTAATTGAGAGGGGTACATCAGAGGAACACAGGCCTCCCCCAGGATGACCGTCTAATTAATGAAGAAAATAATAAATCTAGCCTTCTGCAAATAACGGGGCTGGAGACCGGCGTCTACCACGGTAATGGGGCCGGACATGACGGGAATGTCAACAGGAAGGAAATACACAGATTAAAGCATCAAACAACATGGAAGACATGAAAATCTAAAACAAAACATTGCAGATTCATAGTTGAAAATGAGAGATCAATAAGGTGCTCAGTGCCGTAGAGATATAGATTACTATCGAAAGACAAGAAGTGAAAAATAAATGTTTCAGCTGTATCAATGCAGTCAAAACGAAGGTTAGTATGGAAAAACATTCAATCAGAAAATAGATGGAGGTCGCGGAGTAAAGATCACTAATCTCCTTTCTAAACTCCTTTCTTTTCTCAAGGTGAATAAACAAGCTTTTCTATGGCAGGCAGTGGGAGTAGACTGACACAAAGAGAGACAAGGGATTCAATTTTGTAGGACAAGGTTAGGGTCAGGTGAGAAAGGGAAAGAAAGAGAGAAGGGAGAGAGTGGAGGGAGAGGAGTAGAGAGGGGGAGCGAACGGGATCAGGATTAAGAGTGACATGTCACTGATGTGGAAAATCTCCCAGATGGGAAGGATTTCCAAATGGAAAAGTGCTGCTTGGCTGGGGTATGTCTGTTTGCATGTGTGAATGAGTGGCTGGGTGTGCGTGTGTGTGTGTGTGTGCGCGTGTGTGTGCGTGTGTGTGTGTGTGTGTGTGTGTGTGTGTGTGTGTGTGTGTGTGTGTGTGTGTGTGTGTGTGTGTGTGTGTGTGTGTGTGTGTGTGTGTGTGTGTGTGTGTGTGTGTGTGTGTGTGTGTGTGTGTGTGTGTGTGTGTGTATTGTGAATCAGTGGGTCAGGGATCACAGCTGTAAGGAGGCTTAATAGACCCCCTCTGTCCTAAACAGGACATGGTCGGGACAGAGGGGCGGAGACTCAAGACACAATCTGCCCACTTCTACTACACCACCCTGTCCATTATTGATTATAGTGATTGCAGAGCCTTGTCAAGAAGACTGAATCAAATGGCAATAAAACTGGACATGAATCTGATTATTTACTCTCTCGCTGTCTGTCTGTCTGTCTGTCTGTCTGTCTGTCTGTGTCGCTCTATCTCTCCATATCTCTCTCTTTCTATCTCTTTCTCTCTCTTTCTCTCTCTGTTTATCTCTGTCTCTCTCTCTCTCTCTCTCTCTCTCTCCAGGTGAACATGCTGATTGGTATTGTGGTCTTCAACAAACTCATGTCTCGAGATGGCATCTCGGACAAGTCTAAAAAGCAAAGAGCTGGGTAGGTAGACTAGACCTAGAACTATAAAACTAGAACAGTCTGCCTGTCTCACACCAACGCACACCATGCATGGACCATTCATTTCTTAGTTCATTTTTTGCATTTGTATTGTTGAATTAATGCATTGTTGGAGCTAGAACCATAAGTGTTTCGCAGCACCTGCAATAACATCTGCAAAATATGTGTCCGCAACCATCTACATTCAATGCTCAGCATCTACCTGGAGGGGCAAGGACTCTTCACTGTTTTGGGATGATTTTATTTTATTATGCGTACACAATATTTCCTTGTTCCAGCAATATAAATAGAATGACTATAAACATGAATCAGGTCAATGGGTCAGCAATGGGTATCTCTCTAGTGATTCTATTTCTATGGTTCCTGCATCCTTATCTGCGTAAGAGATCTTATGGAGAAAGATGCAGTCACACAAAGAGAAACCATGAGTATGTCAACTCTCTTTTAAATAACCCTGAACACACTCACACACACTGTCACGGCCGACGTTAAAGGAAGTGTACCAAAGCGCAGTGTGGTTAGCGCACATTATCCTTTTATTATAGAAAATGACGCCAAGAAAACAACAAACAAAGAAAACAACCGTGAAGCTCACGATGGCTAAGTGCAACAAACACATGTCAACTTCCCACACTGAAAGGAGGGAAACGGGCTACCTAAGTATGGTTCCCAATCAGAGACAACGATAGACAGCTGTCCCTGATTGAGAACCTTACCCGGCCAAAACATAGAAATACAAAATCATAGAAAACAAAAACATAGAATGCCCACCCCAAATCACACCCTGACCAAACCAAATAGAGACATAAAAAGGCTCTCTAAGGTCAGGGCGTGACAGTACCCATTCCCAAAGGTTCCGACTCCGGCCGCAAAACCTGAACCTATAGGGGAGGGTCTGGGTGGGCATCTATCCGCGGTGGCGGCTCAGGTCCGGGACGCAGACCATGCTCCACCACTGGCTCACCCCACTTTGGTGGCACCTCTGGTGCAGGGACCCTCGTCGCCGACCCCGGACTGGGGACCCTCGTTGCGGACCCCGGACTGGGCACCCTCGTTGCGGGCCCCGGACTGGGCACCCTCGTTGCGGGCCCCGGAGTGGGCACCCTCGTTGGAGACCGTCGCTGGAGGCTCCGGACTGGAGAACGTCGCTGGAGGCTCCGGACTGGAGAACGTTGCTGGAGGCTCCGGACTGGAGAACGTCGCTGGAGGCTCCGGACTGGGGACCGTCGCTGGAGGCTCCGGACTGTAGGCCGTCATGGGAGGCTTCGTGCCTTGACTCCTCACTGGAGGCTTCGTGCCATGGATCATCACTGGAGGCTTCTTGCCATGGATCATCACTGGAGGCTTCGTGCCATGGATCATCACTGGAGGCTTCTTGCCATGGATCATCACTGGAGGCTTCGTGCCATGGATCTTCACTGGAGTGAGGAGACATATGGGCAGTCTGGTAGATGGAGGTGCCTCAGGACTCACCAGGCTGGGGAGACATACAGGAGGCCTGGTTCTTGCAGCAAGCACAGGACTCACCAGGCTGGGGAGACATACAGGGGGCTCAGTTCTGGGCGCAGGCACAGGACTCACCAGGCTGGAGAGACATACAGGAGGCTTTGTCCTTGGCAGAGGCACCGGATACACTTGGTCATGGAGGTGCACTGGAGGTCTCGAGCTTAGAATCTGCACAACCCGTCCTGGCTGGATGCTCACCTTAGTCCGACAGATGCGGGGAGCTGGAATGTAGCACACCGGGGTGTGAACACGCACTGGAGACACCGTGCGCTCCACCGCATAACACGGTGCCTGACCAGTACCACGCTTCTCCCCACGGTAAGCATGAGGAGTTGGCTCAGGTTTCCAACCTGACTCAGCCAATCGAACCGTGTCCCCCCCCAAAAATGCCTCTCGTGCTTCCTTGCCAGCCGTGTTCCCTCGTAACGATGGGCCCCTTTTCCAGCTGCCTCCGCCTTCCTGGCTGCTTCCACCTGTTCCCATGGAAGGCGATCCCATCCGACCAGGATCTCCTCCCATGTCCAGGATCCTTTGCCATCCAGGACATCATCCCATGTCCAGTCCTCCTTTTTACCATGCTGCTTGGTCCTTTTTTGGTGGGAACTTCTGTCACGGCCGTCAACAGAAGAGGACCAAAGCGCAGCGTGGTGAGCGTACATTATCCTTTTATTATAGAAAATGACGCCAACAAAACAACAAACGAAGAAATCAACCGTGAAGCTCACGATGGCTAAGTGCCACAAACACAAGTCAACTTCCCACACTGGAAGGAGGGAAAAGCGCTACCTAAGTATGGTTCCCAATCAGAGACAACAATAGACAGCTGTCCCTGATTGAGAACCATACCCGGCCAAAACATAGAAATACAAAATCATAGAAAACAAAAACATAGAATGCCCACCCCAAATCACACCCTGACCAAACCAAATAGAGACATAAAAAGGCTCTCAAGGTCAGGGCGTGACACACACACACACACACACACACACACACACACACACACACACACACACACGTACACACTCCCACACACACACACACACACACACACACACACACACACACACACACACACACACACACACACACACACACACACACTCACTCACTCACTCACACTCACACTCACACTCACACTCACACACACACACAAATAGACTGCAAATAGACTGCATTTAACTCTTCACATACAGTATGTTAATGAGCGAGTATAGAGGCTTTTTATAGGCATAGGAGACAACCATTCATGACATTACTATACAAACACTCCTACACATTTTCATTTACCATGCACTGTAGAAACTCAAACATCAAGGATGTCAACATCAATAAATCAATGACATAAATACCACTCAGTCTATTTTGACTCTACAGATGCATTGCAGGAACATAAATCTAGTAGCTACTGTGACAATGGCTTCCAGGGTGACATGATTGACTATGATAATGTGTAGACAATATAGAAACAGACTAAGGGCATGGACATGCATACAGTTTACATGTAATGATTAATTAACATAATGCAGTCTCACGTACACACACACACACATATGTATGGGCATATAGACACACACATGCATCGACACAGATACATACACTCATGCATCGACACAGTTACACACACACGGAGACACAACACACACACACACGCAGTACAGTAGGGTGGTTTCCTCTACTCCCTGGTCTGTAATTCCATCAGCGGTGATTTGTCATTGGTACTAATCCAATGAGCGGAGATTTCAATGTCCTCCCAGCCAAATCCATGCTTTAATTTCCCTGCAAATTGATTTGATCTCTCGCTTCTCTCTCTTCTCTCTCTTCTCTCTCTTCTCTCTCTTCTCGCCACTGTCTTGTGATGTCAAATCAAATCAATCTTGTTGCTGGGTGCCCTGGGGGTTAATGGTATAGTTCTCTATCTGGGGGTTAATAGTATAGCTCTCTATCTGGGGGTTAATGGTGTAGTTCTCTATCTGGGGGTTAATGGTATAGTTAGCTATCTGGGGGTTAATGGTATAGTTCTCTATCTGGGGGTTAATGGTATAGTTATCTATCTGGGGGTTAATGGTGTAGTTCTCTATCTGGGGGTTAATGGTATAGTTATCTATCTGGGGGTTAATGGTGTAGTTCTCTATCTGGGGGTTAATGGTATAGTTCTCTATCTGGGGGTTAATGGTGTAGTTCTCTATCTGGGGGTTAATGGTATAGTTCTCTATCTGGGGGTTAATGGTGTAGTTCTCTATCTGGGGGTTAATGGTATAGTTCTCTATCTGGGTTGTAGATTGGCTTGTTCCCCCGAGCCGCCATGGGGATTAAACCTGTTAACACACACACACAAAGGACACACACACACAGAGGACATACACACACGCACAAGGAGAACAACACCCAAGGACAAGATCCCTCAGACACACACATGCACACAATGCACATAGACACACAGACACAGACACAGACACACACATACGCACTCGGTCTATAAACCTTTGAAATCAGTTCATCCCCCTGCAAACACTGAACCTTTTGGTGCAGTACGCTTCTGCTTAAATGGGCCTCACAAACAGAGAGATTGACAGACACACACACACACACACACACACACACACACACACACACACACACACACACACACACACACACACACACACACACACACACACACACACACATCCCCTCATTCCCCATGCTAATAGGACAACTTGCCATTAGTTGTAGTGTATTTCTGTGGATGGCACTAAGGCAATGAGATGTGCTGGGAGGCTAATGTAGCATAGCCACGCTACGCACTGCCCCATCAGTCTGCACTGAGCATTACACACACACACACACACACACACACACACACACACACACACACACACACACACACACACACACACACACACACACACACACACACACACACACACACACACACACACACTCAGCAGCAGCAAGCCTCTCTTTAATGGTCTAGCTGTGTTCTCTCCCTGGCTGACCTCAGTCGCCTCATTGGCTGGCTTCCTCTGAGAGGACAAGTACTCTGCGAGTATTTCACACACACACACACACACACACACACACACACACACACACACACACACACACACACACACACACACACACACACACACACACACACACACACACACACACTGCACTAGAAACACACACACACACACACACTACACACACACACACTACACACACATACACACGCACACACACACACACACACACACACACACACACACACACACACACACACACACACACACACACACACACACACACACACACACCAGTCTGCGGCTGGTTTCGGATGTGAGGGAAAGCACTCCAAGAGTCAATGAAGCTTCACATTGAGTCAGCACTAAACAACCCTCAGCACAGTTCCCCCAACACACACATACACACATTTGTACACGCACAGCGATATCAATAAAAAAGACTTATTTCAATGTGCACACCGCTTTCAACACACACATAGAGCATTCAACACAAACACACAAAACCAACTTGACTCACTCTGCCCATGACTTTATTACTGTCCAGACACATCGGTATCATGGTTCTAGCACTGAGCCACTGAGGCCTATTGGTAATGACCAGGGCCCCCAGACTGGCCATTAGCAGAAGACCTCAACAAGCTGTTTAGACTGGCCTGTCCCAAACACCCACACGAACTAATCATCACTGAAATAGGTCATGGACAGAAAACACACACACTGGGGGGAGAGAAACAGTTGGTCCTGGCAGTTCCCGTCTGTCTCACTGTACATTCTTATTAATCAGTGTTAGCTATATTGTTTGGCTGTTCCTCTGCGTCCTCTATGCTCTTTCTTTTCTCACTTTCTTTCACTGCTCCCTCTCTTTCACTCACTCTCTCTCTCTGCTCTACTTCCTCTCGCTTGCGTTTCTCTGTCATTGCATTCTGTCATGATCTTTGTATTCTGACTTGTTGTCCATTGCTACTACTTTGAGGTTTGAACATTTTTCTCCTTTTTTTCTGTGTTCCTCTCCCTCTCTTCTTGTCCATGTGCCCATTATGTCTGTCCTTCTGTACTTTTTGTCTTCCTTTGCAACCGCACAACCATCCATTCCTCACTCTCATGTGTGTGAATGTGTGTATGTGGTTTGCGCCCCAATGCTCCCATTACTTGCTAAATGTGTGTGTGTGAGTGTTTCCGGTTGTGTGTTTTCCTTTGTCTTTTGTGTGTCCTTCCTCCCCTACCTCCCACCTTGCCTGTGTTTGTTCCCTACCCCTCGTGTGTATCCTCCCTCGTCTTGTGTATCATCCCTTGTCGTGTGTGTATCCTCCCTCGTTGTATGTATCCTCCCTCGTCGTGTGTGTTTCCTCCCTCGTTGTATGTATCCTCCCTCGTTGTGTGTATCCTCCCTCGTCGTGTGTATATCCTCCCTCGTCGTGTGTATCCTCCCTCGTTGTGTGTGTATCCTCCCTCGTTGTGTGTATATCCTCCCTCGTCGTGTGTGTATCCTCCCTCGTCGTGTGTATCCTCCCTCGTTGTGTATGTATCCTCCCTCGTCGTGTATGTGTATGTTTGTGTGTCTTAAAGTCCACCGCTGGAGGCGTCGCGTAGCAGACTGCTCCTGAAATGCTCCAAGTGTGGTGTGATCTCAAGTACAGCTATGTCCAGCTCTACAGCCAGCAGCGCCATGTTAGTCCACACACAGACACACACCCACACACACACACACACACTCTGTCTCTTTCTTTCTGTCTTCTCTCCTGTCCTTTCTTCACTCTCTCATTGGTGGGGTGCAAAGAGAGCTGTCTGAGAGTCAATATGACCATCTCTGTTCTTCCATCTCTCTCTCTTTCTACATCTCTCCCTCACCGGCTCTCTCATTCTCTCTCTCTGTCCCTCTTTCCATCTCTCTGTCTCTCTCTCTCTCTCTCTCTCTGAGGCTATAGACAGATCTGCCTGTCTTTCTGAAAGTCTAACACTCTGGATATGAAACTATGACAGCATGAACATATTCAATTGGTGTCAGATTTCATGGGTAACCAGAGGGAACACACACATACACACACTCATGCTGGGTTCTCACATCAGCAGACCCCTTATAGACAGCTGTCAGTTATCCGTCTCTCACCTGGCCGCGTTCTACATCCATCACACCGTCTGGGGAGCAACGGACGTGTGTGTCACTCTGTGTTCGTGTGCGTGCTCGTGTGTGTCACTCTGTGGTCGTGTGCGTGCTCGTGTGTGTCACTCTGTGTTCGTGTGCGTGCTCGTGTGTGTCACTCTGTGTTCGTGTGCGTGCTCGTGTGTGTCACTCTGTGTTCGTGTGCGTGCTCGTGTGTGTCACTGTGGGTTTGTGTGCGTGCTCGTGTGTCGCTGTGGGTTTGTGTGTGTGCTCTTGTGTGTGGTTGTGTGCACACTCGCATGTGTGAATGTGTTATGAGAGAATTGCCATCCCAGATTCTGGAGGCTGAACTTCTCTCCCCCTCTCCCCATCTCCTCTCCCTTTTCTCTCCTTTCTTCTCCCCTCTCCTCCCCATCTCCTCCCCCTCTTCTCTCCTCTCCATCTCCTCTCCCTCTTCTCTCTTCTCCTCTCCATGTCCTCCCCCTCTTCTCCATCTCCTCTCCCTCCTCTCTCCTCTCCTCCCCCTCTTCTCCCCTCTCTTCTCCATCTTCTCTCCCTCTTCTCCATCTCCTCCCCCACTTCTCCCCTCTCCTCCCCATCTCCTCTCCCTCTTCTCTCCTCTCTTCTCCATCTCCTCTCCCTCTTCTCTCTCTTCTCCATATCCTCTTCCTCTTCTCTCCTCTCCTCCACATCTCCTCTCCCTCTTCTCTCCTCTCTTCTCCATCTCCTCTTCTCTCTTATCTTCTCCATCTCCTCTTCTCTCCTATCTTCTCCATCTCCTCCCCCTCTTCTCTGGTCTTCTCTCTCAGGGCGTCCCTGTGGAGTTCCTGTGTAGTTCTCCCTCTGCTGGCTTTGACTTGGATGTCTGCTGTGTTGGCCATCACCGACCGCCGCTCCACACTGTTCCAGGTACACTATGCTGTCTTCACACACACACACACACACACACACACACACACACACACACACACACACACACACACACACACACACACACACACACACACACACACACACACACACACACACACACACACACACACACACAAACGCACGCACGCACGCACGCACGCACGCACGCACGCACGCACACACACACACACACACACACACACACACACACACACACACACACACACACACACACACACACACACACACACCTGCATGCACCAATCTGCTTTATTGGCATGAAATCATTGTGTCAATATTGCCAAAGCAACAATGTATACAATATACATTGTAATAAAATTATAAAGAATAACAAATAATATAAAATGGTAGTAAATAATAATACAAAATGAAATACAAAAATAAAAACAATATAGTAGAAAGGTAATACATATAAAAGGCTAAACATGGAAAATGAAACTATAACTAACTTATAACTAAATAACTGTCATCTTCACCATTACATCAGTACTACAACTACCATCATCATTACTACTACTACTACTACCACCACTACCATCATCATTACTACTACCACCACTACCATCATCATTACTACTACTACTACTACTACCACCACCATCATTAAACTGCTATCATTACCATCACCCTACTACCCATACCATTACTATTTGGAATGATAAACAACAATAATAATAGTAATAACAATAATAGTAATAACAATAATAGTAATAACATTAATACTAATAATAAGTAAGTTACTGTTTACTGTGCAGATGTTATTATTCAGTGTCCCTCAGGCTATGGCAGGCAAATGCATATTTGGCTGCAAGAGGAGCCATTGCTCCTTCGCCCATGAGTATTTTTAGTTTTTCCTCTGGGCTTAATAAGTAAACATTTGGAGTAAATGGAGTCATTTCTGTGAATAATGAATCTCTTGTTGAGGAATATTTATCACAGTAAAGGAGAAAGTGCATCTCTGTTTCTACCTCCCCTGTAGTGCAGTGACCACGTACACGCTCCTCTTTGGGTAGCCATGTCTTTTTATGTCTGACAGTTTCTATTGCCAATCGGTGGTCACTCAGCCTGTACTTGGTAAGGATCTGTCTCTGCTTCGTATCTCTGACAGAGTAGAGATAATCAGCCAATTCATATTTTCTGTTTAGGAAAATAATAAAAATAGCAAATTAGTCGGCTTTGGGATTTTGTTTCGTTTTTCTAATGTTGTAAATATGAGTCCTTTGATTGGTTCATGATTTTGTTTATTGGAATTCTTTCTTTTGAAGCAGTGATGGTGTCAGCTTGGTTGGTTAAGTCCAACACCAGCTGACTGAGAGGGCTTGTTTCTGGGCTCAGTTCTTGGGTTTGAAGTGCTTGAATTTTGACTTGAATTTAGACAAAAATGTTATGATCTTTTCTGTATTTTCATTATCACTGAAAAGCGGCCCAATTCTGCCCTACATGCATTAGTTGGTGTATTTCTCTGGACTTCTAGAAGTTTTCAACAGAATTCTCCATGTATGGCTTCAATTGGATGTTTGTCCCACATATTAAAGTCCAGCTTATTGAGTGGCCCCCAAACCTCACTTCCGTAAAGAGCTATTGGTAGGATTACACTGTCAAATATTTTGGTCCAAATTCTAATTGGAATGTTGATTTTGAACAATTACATTTTTATTGCATACAATGCTCTGCGGGCTTTTTCTTTGCGTGCATTGACTGCATATTAAAGATTCCACATGCAGATATCGTCAGACCAAGGTATGAGTCATTTTTTGACTGTTCAATTATGGTGTTGTTCAGGGTGAATTTATATTTGTGTTTCTGATCAGTTTTTTTGGGGAAAATTATGATTTACAACAAAAAATAATACTGCCAAGGCTCAATTTTGGCAATATTGCTCTAGAATGTTAAGGTTCTGTTGAAGACCTACTTTCGTTGGTACTGGAGAATGGTCCAACATCTCTGCTAATTCATTTATATAAATGTTGAAAAGATTTGCACTCAAACTGCAGCCTTGTCTCACACCACAACGTTGTGAAAATAATTATATTCTTTGGTTTTTGATTTTTATCGCACACTTGTTTTCTGTGTACATACATTGTATTAACTCATACACCTTACCACCAAGCCCACGTTGGAGAATTTTGTAGAATAGCACTTCGTGCCAAATAGAATCAAATAATTTTTTTAAGTCAATAAAGCAAGCAAAGATTTTGCCCTATTTTTTTTGATGGACATGTTTATTAATTAGTGTGTAAGGTGTGGTCAGTAGTGCGATGGTTGGGGGGAAAGCCAATTTGACATTTACGTATTACATTTTTTTCTTGAAGACAGGTTTGAAATCTTGAATTCAAAATGCTACAGAAAACCTTTCCCAAGTTGCTGTTTACGCAAATTCCCCTGTAATTATTGGGGTCTGATTTGTCTCCACTTTTGTGGATAGGGGAGATGAGCCCCTAGTTCCAGACATCAGGAAAGCAGCCAGAAGTTAATACCATGTTGAACAATTTAAGCACAGCATTTTGTAACTCAGGTGTGCTGTTTTTCAGCATTTCATTTCAATGTTATCTAGACCACAAGCCTTCTTTGATTTTATAGATTTGAGCTATTCCTTTATTTCTTGTTGGGTTATTGGGTAATCTAATGGATTTAAGTTGTTTTTAATGTCTGATTCAAGGATGTTCAATTTTTCTTGATTTCTAATTGCTTATGTTGCAAGTCTTTTTGTGGGATGTAGATTATCAAAATAAGTTTCCCAAATTCTCTTTCTCTCTCTCTCTCTTTCTCTCTCTCTCTTTATTTCTCTATCTCTCTTTCTGTCTTTCTCTCTCTCTTTCTCTCTCTCTCTCTTTATCTCTCTCTCTTTCTCTCTTTCTCTCTCTCTTTCTTTCTCTCTCTCTTTCTCTCTCTCTCGCTCTCTTTATATTTCTCTCTCTTTCTCTCTCTCTGTTTCTCTTTCTCTCTCTGTCTCACTTTCTCTCTCTCTCTGTCTCTCTATCTACTGTATATGCTAACTGACTTCTGTTTTGCTCTTTTTCAGGTCCTGTTTGCTGTCTTTGACTCTGTCCAGGGCTTCGTCATCATTACTGTGCACTGTGTCATGCGCCGCGAGGTTAGTGTGTACGTGTCTGTCTGTCTGTCTGTCTGTCTGTCTGTCCGTCTGTCCGTCTGTGTGTTTACTGTATGTTGACTTTCTCCTACTGAAGTGTACAGTACCAGCTAGCTAGCTAGACAGAGAATCAGCTCAGACATGGGAAGGATTACTCTTGTGAATATGCCAACAGCTCCAGCATATATTAATATAATACAGCATTGTCCAGATGATGCAGGGCGCCTATAAAGAGATTAATAAGACACTGTATGAAGTAAGACGATAAGTCCCCATTCTAATGCCCTCAATGCCCATTCACCACAGACCCACACAGGGCCCCTAGTGAGACCAAATACCCATCTACCACACACACACACACACATACTCGAAAGCACACACACGTACACGTACACGTACACACACGTACACACACACAATTGCAAACTACCCCCTAGTATGCCCAAATACCCAGCTACCCACAATGCACTGGGGTTTGATCCATTCCATGCCTACGCGGCATCTCCAAGCCTCTCCTCCAGCTACGATATGCATAGTTAAATAGGTTATTGGATAAACTGATACAGTAGTTTAAAACATAATATTAAATGCCAGAAGCGCTAAGCCATATATGTTAAATCAATATCACAAAAGCGTAGGATTAGTCAACTAAATCCGGGAATTATTTGAGTAAATATGAAAATCTCTGCCAGGGACTGAACCTAATCCCTAATAGCTGCAGCACAACGGGTAAGGAGAGTAGGCTACCTCTGGATTGGAGAGATGTGGAGAGAAGGAGAGCAAAGTGGGACGAGAGACAGTCTAAAGAAGTTGAGGAGAGGAACAGAGACAGAGGGTTGGAATAGAAGATGAGATAAGATGAGGGCTTGAATGATCAGAGTTCATGGATCTATAGAGAGGGTGTATTGCAGAGCAACAGTGTGTGTATGAGAACGAGGAAGGGAAGGAGGGAAAAGAGAGTGGTTAAGAGAGCATGCAGACATCTGTGGAAAATGTTATTTATCCAATAGGGAGTGAGAGAACACAGATGTATAGAAAATGTGATTAGCAAAATGAGAGAGTGGGGGAGAAGGAGGGAGTGAGAAAACATAGATGTATATAAAGAAACCGTGATAAACAGAGAGGAGGGAGAGAGATGGATGGATGGAGAAAATGAGGAGAGCGGTAAGGAACATGGGTGTATGTATGAAAATAATGACCTTAGCAGAGAGGAGGGGGAGTGGGAGCAAAATAGGGAGGGAGAGGTGACAGAGAAAATAGAGGGAGAGAAAAGGAGACAGGGATAATGAAGAACACAAAGGGGAGAGGGTGAACATGGGGGAGGGAGGGAGTACATTATAGACCCAAAGGAAACCCATTTGACTGTGAAATGAGAATGACCTAGCCATTAGCGTGCCAAAGTACCCAGCAGGGAATCAGAGTTAACTTAGAGAGGATGAAGAGAGAGAGAGAAAGCTAGTTGAAAATAGATAGAGATAAAATGTCCTCCTGTGTGCTACCTATGTCCCCCCACCAGAATCCCCATACTTTAATGAAGACATCTTCTCCATATTGGAGGGGGAAATCAATAATTTCCAAGCCCAGGGACATGTACTAGTCTGTGGCGACCTAAATGCCAGAACCGGACAACAACCTGACACCCTCAGCACACAGGGGGACAAACACCTGCCTGGAGGTGACAACATTCCCTCCCCCATATGCCTCACTAGGCACAACTATGATAACATATCCAACAAAAACGGGTCACAACTCCTGCAACTCTGTCACACGCTGGGATTGTACGTAGTCAATGGTAGGATTCGAGGGATCTCCTATGGTAGGTAAACCTATAGCTCATCTCTTGGCAGTAGTACTGAAGACTACCTTATCACTGACCTCAGCCCAGAGTCTCTCAGAGCGTTCACAGTCAGACCACTGACACTCCTATCAGACCACAGCAAAATCACAGTCTACTTGAACAGAGCAATACTCAATCGTGAGGCATCAAAGTCAAAGGAACTGAGTAACATTTACCTCTAACGCCTCACAAACCCGGATCCGGGAGCACCCCCATCAAAAAAGCTGACTAGCATAGCCTAGCCTAAAGCCACAGGGATATCATATAATAAAATGTTCATGAAATCACAAGTCCAAGACACCAAATGAAAGATACACATCTTGTGAATCAAGCCATCATTTCTGATTTTTAAAATGTTTTACAGGGAAGACACAATATGTAAATCTATTAGCTAACCACGTTAGTAAAAGACACCACTTCTTTACTCCACCATTTTTTTACTCCATCAGTAGCTATCACAAATTCGACCAAATAAAGATATAAATAGCCACTAACCAAGAAATAACCTCATCAGATAACAGTCTGATAACATATTTATTGTATAACATATGTTTTGTTAGAAAAATGTGCATATTTCAGGTATAAATCAGAGTTTACCATTGCAGCCACCATCACAACTCTCCCCAAAGCTACTAGAATAACTACAGAGACCATCGTGTATTACCTAATTACTCATCATAAAACATTTCTTAAAAATACACAGCATACAGCAGATGAAAGACACAGATCTTGTGAATCCAGACAATATTTCAGATTTTCTAAGTGTTTTACAGCGAAAACACAATATAGCATTATATTAGCTGAGCACAATAGCAAACATAACAACAGCATTGATTCAAGGCAAAAATAGTGATAACGTATAAACCACCAAAATATATTAATTGTTTCACTAACCTTCTCAGAATTCTTCAGATGACAGTCCTGTAACATCATATTACACAATGCATATAGAGTTTGTTTGAAAATGTGCATATTTAGCGGCACAAATCGTGCTTATACAATGAGAATAGTGTCCATAACGTCAAGCAATCTGTCCGGCGCCATCTTGTAAAGGCACCTATTCTTATCGAAAACTATTCATAAACTTGACTAAAAAAATACAGGTTGGACAGCAATTGAAAGACAAATTAGTTCTTAATGCAATCGCTGAATTACATTTTTAAAATTAACTTTACTGCGCAATACAGGCTGCGATAAAGCAAGGCTACACTGCAAGTAATGGCGGCTTATGCATTTTACTTTTTCGAACAGAACAATGAATTATCAGCATAAATAGTTCTTACTTTTTGATGAACTCCCATCAGAATCTTGGGAAAGGTGTCCCTTGTCCAAAAGAATAGTTGCTAGGTTGGAGAACGTCGTCTTCAACGTTGCAATTAGCAGTAAACAATAGCCATGTGGGCCAGAGATACCCAACTTCCTACAACGTCACAAAAATAAATACCCGAAAATCACAATATACTGACATAAACTGATATAATTCGGTTTAAAATAACAACATTACGATGTCTTCAACACCTATATCGAATAAAAACAGAGCCGGATATATCTAGGAGCTAAAACGGGAGCTTCTAAATTGACATGCCAACACCCTCCCTGAGTCAGAGCGAAGAGTGGAAAGATGGGACACTTCGGTTCCAAGCAATTTATAACCTTTGGGAACTACGTAGAAACTCAATTTCAAGTCTCCCTATTTGCTGACACCCAGGGGAAGGCGTATGCAGTGCATCTCAACCAATAGAGGACAGGCAAATTAATACACAGGTCTCAGAACAGCCAGCAAAATTCTGCATTCTGACATACACATAGGAAAATTGCTCTAAGTCCAGTTCTGTTTCACCCACAGATATAATTCAAACGGTTTTAGAAACTAGAGAGTCTTTTCTATCCAATAGTAATAATAATATGCATATTGTACGAGCAAGAATTGAGTACGAGGCCTTTTTGAAATGGGCACCTTTTATCTGGCTACTCAATACTGCCCCTTGAGCCCAAACAGGTTAACACCTATATCGAATAAAAACAGAGCCGGATATATCTAGGAGCTAAAACAGGAGCTTCTAACACGACATGCCAAGATCCTCCCTGCGTCAGAGCGAAGAGTCAAAAGAGGGGACACTTCGTTTCCAATCTATTTATAGACTTACAGATCTGCCTAGAGACTACATTTCAAGACCCTCTATTCGCTGACACCCAGGGGAAGGCGTATGCAGTGCATCTCAACCAATAGAAGACAGGCAGATTTATACACAGGTCTGAGAGCAGGTTGGAAAATTCTGCATTCTCACATCCACATAGGGAAATTGCTCTAAGTCCAGTTCTGTTTCACTCACAGACATAATTCAAACGGTTTTAGAAACTAGAGAGAAACTAGAAACTAGTGTTTTCTATCCAATAGTAATAATAATATGCATATTGTACGAGCAAGAATTGAGTACGAGGCAGTTTAATTTGGGAACGTCAAGATTACATAGTGCTAACAGCTCCCCCTATTGACAAGAAGTTTTAAGAATGTATATAGATGGAAGGAATGTAGTGTGGAAACCTACCCCAAAACAATTAGGTAACAACAAATTCAGTCCTTTCTAGACAACTTCCTTGACAAAACGTTCCACTGTAAAAGTGAAGGTGTAAATTTGGCAGTAGAAAGAGTTAAATGTATATTTGACCTCTCAACTTCCCTTTCTAATCTAAAAATGTAAAACAGAAAACCGAAGAAAATGGACAACAATGACAAATGGTTTGATGAAGAATGCAAAACCTAAGAAAGAAATTGAGAAACCTGTCCAACCAAAAATATAGAGACCCAGAAAACCTGAGACTACGCCTTCACTATGGTGAACACTAAAACAATACAGAAATACACTATGGAAAAAGAAGGAACAGCACATCAATGTAATAGAAGAATCCATAGGCTTTAACCACTTCCGGAATATTTCCAAACAATAATCAAACAACAACACAAATAATTATCTATCCAAATGGAAAAGTATGGGTAAAACACTTCTTCAATCTTTTTGGCTATAGCAAAGAAGAAACAGCAAAAACAAATATATGATCAAATACAAATCTTAGAATCAACTATTAAAGACTACCAGAACCCACTGGATTCTCCAATTACCTTGAATGAACTACAGGACAAAATGCAACCCTCCAACCCAAAAAGGCCTTTTGTGTTGATGTTATCCTCAATGAAATGATCAAATATACAGACCACAAATTCCAATTGGCTATGCTAAAACTCTTTAACATCATCCTAAGCTCTGGCATATCTTCCCCAATATTTGGAACCACGGACCGATCACCCCAATCCACAAAGTGGAGACAAATTTGACCCCAATAACTACAGTACTGTGGGATATGTGTCAACAGCAACCTTGGAAAAATCCTCTGCACTACCATTAACAGCAGACTTATACATTTCCTCAGTAAAAACAATGTACTGAGAAAATGTCAAATTGGCTATTTACCAAATCACCCTGCACACCCTAAGGCAAAGTCTTCTCATGCTTTGTAGATTTCAAAAAAGCCTTCGACTCAATTTGGCATGAGGGACTGTTATACAAATTGAGGGAAAGTGGTGTTGGGGGAAAAACATGCGACATTATAAAATCCATGTACACAAACAACAGGTGTGCGTTTAAAATAGGCAAAAAACAGCCCCGCCCTCTTCAACATATATATCAACGAATTGGCGAGGAACTAGAAAAGTCTGCAGCACCCGGCTTCACCCTACCAGAATCTAAAGTCAAATGTCTACTGTTTGCTGATGATCTGGTGCTTCTTTCACCAACCAAGGAGGGCCTACAGCAGCACCTAGATCAGTAAAACTCAGTAAGACCAAAATAATGGTGTTCCAAAAAAGGTCCAGTCGCCAGAACCACAAATAGAAATTCCATCTAGACACCGTTGCCCTAGAGCACACAAAAAACTATACATACCTTGGTCTAAACATTAGCACCACAGGTAACTTCCACAAAGCTGTGAACAATCTGAGGGACAAGGCAAGAAGGACATTCTATGCCATCAAAAGGAACATCAAATTTGACATACCATACATTGGGATCTGGCTAAAAATACTTGAATCAGTTATAGAACCCATTGCCCTTCATGGTTGTGAGGTCTGGGGTCCGCTCACCAACCAATAATTCACAAAATGGGACAAACACCAAATTCAGACTGCATGCAGAATTCTGCAAAAATATCCTATGTGTACTGTACAACATAAAACACCAAATAATGCATGCAGAGAAGAATTAGGCTGATACTTAAGTAGGCCGATACTTAAGACTTACCCAAACTTAAGGAGAGCTTTGACTATGTACAGACTCGGTGAGCATAGCCTTGCTATTGAGAAAGTTAGAAAGGTAGGCAGACTCTCAAGATGTTCACACTGCCCACAAAACGAGGTGGAAACTGAGCTGCACTTCCTAACCTCCTGCCAAATGTATAACCATATTAGATACACATATTTCCCTCAGATTACACAGATCCACCAAAAATTTGAAAACAAACCCGATTTTGATAAACTCACAGATCTATTGGGTGAAATACCACAGTGTGCCATCACAGCAGCAAGATTTGTGACCTGTTGCCATAAGAAAAGAGCAACCAGTAAATAACAAACATCATTGTAAATACAACCTATATTTATGTGTATTTCTTTTCCCTTTTGTACTTTAACTATTTGCACATCGTTACAACACAGTAATTAATAAATAATATGACATTTGTAGTGTCTAAATTATTTTGGAACTTCTGTGAGTGTAGTGTTTTCTGTTCATTTTTATTGTTTATTTCACATTTGTTTATTTTCTACTTCACTTTCTTTGGCAATGTTAACATATGTTTCCCATGCCAATAGAGCCCTTGAATTGATAGATAGAGAGAGAGAGAGAGAGAGAGAGGGAGAGAGAGAGAGAGAGAGAGAGAGAGAGAGAGAGAGAGAGAGAGAGAGAGAGAGAGAGAGAGAGAGAGAGAGGCGATAATGCAGTAAATGCCCAATTCATCTGACACTGCCTCTGCTCTGATCCAATATGCAGTCGCTCTCTCTCTCTCTCTCTCACACACACACACACACACACACACACACACACACACACACACACACACACACACACACACACACACACACACACACACACACACACACACACACACACACACACACACACACACACACACACACACACACACACACACACACACGGAACACACGCTGAACACCCACTGTGAGTGAAGATGGCTTTTATTTGGCTCTGCAGCTCAATTCAGTGTTCTGTTCTCAGATTCCACTCATAGGGTGGCGATTTGTTGTCCTACTCAGCCGCTCAGATTGAAGTCAGGTCATACTGTCTCTGTCCTCAGGTGAAGACATGGTTCACTGATATCATGGAGGGATGGTGGGACACAGATTACAGATTAGCAGAGTTTATTGAGTCATGGACAACAACCACACTTCAAATCAAACTCAAATCAAGCTGAATAAAATTCAATTTAAAACAGCAACACACTTTGTCGTAAAATAATCAAATGAAGGAGAATAAAACAAACTGAATGCAATAAAAGAGATGAATGAAAGAACCAGAAACAAAATGGATGTCTAAATATGGCCTTTGATCATAGACACGATTTGTCATCACAGCGTGTCAGTGTCGTTATTGTGTGTGATATGTGCATCTGTATACGTGCATTCATGTGTCCTATCCATGTTAAGCTGGTTACACACTGCACATTTTTTGTCAATGGAGAAAAAAAGGTTTTTGCTTTGTCATTATGGGGTATTGTGTATAAATTTATGAGGATTTTTTTTTATTTAATCCATTTTAGAATAAGGCTGTAACGTAACAACATGTGGAAAAAAGTCAAGAGGTCTGAATACATTCCGAACGCACTGTACATACAAAAGTATGTGGACACCCTTTCAAATGAGGGGATTCAGCTATTTCAGCTACACCCGTTGCTGACAGGTGTAGCTCACAGCAACACAATCTCCCATAGACAAACATTGGTAATAGACTTTCAATGAGGCACCATCATAGCAAGCCACCTTTCCAACAAGTCAGTTCATCAAATTTCTGCCCTGCTAGAGCTGCCCCGGTCAACTTTAAGTACTAATATTGTGAAGTGGAAATGTCTAGGAGCAACAATGGCTCAGCCGTGAAGTGGTAGGCCACACAAGCTCACAGAACGGGACCGCCGAGTGTTGAAGTGTGTTGCGCTAAAAAATCATCTGTCCTCGGTTGCAAAACTCACTACCAAGTTCCAAACTGCATCTGGAAGCAACATCAGCACAAGAACTGTTCGGCGGGAGCTTCATGAAATGGGTTTCCATGGCCGAGCAGCCGCACACAAGCCTAAGATCACCATGCGAAATGCCAAGCGTCGGGCTGGAGTGGTGTAAAGCTCGCCGCGATTGGACTCTGGAGCAGGGGAAACGCGTTCTCTGGAGTGATGAATCATGATTCACCATCTGACAGTCCGACAGACGAATCTGGGTTTGGCAGATGCCAGGGGAACGTTACCTGCCCCAATGCATAGTGCCAACTGTAAAGTTTGGTGGAGGAGCAATAATGGTCTGGGTCTGTTTTACATGGTTTTGGCTAGGCCTCTTATTTCCAATGAAGGGAAATCTACAGCATACAATGACATTCTATATGATTCTGCGGTTCCAAATTTGTGGCAACAGTTTGGGGAAGGCCCTTTTCTGTTTCAGCATGGCAATGCCTCCATGCCCAAAGCGAGGCCCATACAGAAATGGTTTGACCAATCTAGATCGGTGTGGAAAAACTTTACTGGCCTGCATTGAATGGATGAATTGGAACGCAGACAGCGAGCCAGGCCTAATCGCCCAACACCAGGGCCTGACCTGACTAATGCTCTTGTGGCTGAATGGAACCAAGTCCCTGCAGCAATGTTCCAACATCTAGTGGAAAGCCTTCCCAGAAGAGTGGAGGTTTTTATAGCAGCAAAGGGGGACCAACTCCATATTAATGCCCATGATTTTGGTATGAGATGTTCGACGATTAGTGTACATATAAACAGCAAAGGCACTCAAAATGAGTCCTGCACCTATTTCACTCGAAGTTAAGGACTGGTTCAAGTATCTTATTTTTTTACATTATTATCATTGTCCCCAACGCACATTATGCCCAAAATTCAACAGTGAAGTTGTTGGATGTATTTGTATTTATTATGAATCCCCAGTACTCTTCCTGGTGTCCAGCAAAATTAAGGCAGTTATTCAATATAAAAAACATTACAATTCATTCAAAACAGATTTCACAACACATTAAGTGTTTGCCCTCCTGCCACTACTCTATTACCACATATCTACAACACAAAATCCATCTGTACATGTGTATATTAGGGAGTATGTTATCGTGTGTGTGTATGCATGTGTCTGTGCCTGTATTGGTGTGTCTTCACAGTCGCCGCTGCTCCATCAGGCTTATTTTATCACTCGGGTCAGGCCTGAATGTGAAAGCCTTGTTATTAGCTCTCTCTCTCAAGTGACTTGTGATGCCAAAGGTAATGTGTGTGTAAATGTCATAGTGCATACCCACCACCCAGCGTTAGCTTACCTAGTGAAAGTATCAGAGAAAAGCAAACAATATGCTATATCTCTGAGCGCTGTGTCTCTGGCGTCAGTTACCACCATATCTTTGTTTTAATAGTATTATCTTCCTAACGGAAGCCTCAGTAGACTGGCTGCCTATCTAGATTCAACAACTGTGTACTTTTGGTACCCATTTGTCATACTTGAGTAAAATACAGATACCTTAATAAAAAAAGGCTCAAGTAAAAGTGAATGTCACCCGGTAAAATACCACTTGAGTAAAAGTCTAAGAGTATTTGGTTTTAAATATACTTAAGCATTGGAAGTACATGTAATTGAAAAAATATACTTAAGGATCAAGGTAAAAGTAAAAGTATAAATTATTTCAAAATACTTATAGTAAGCAAACCGAACTGCACAATTGTTTTTTTACGTTTTATTATTTACGGAATGCCAGTGTCATGCTCCAACACTCAGACATAATTTACAAACAAAGCATTTGTTTTTAGTGAGTCCACCAGATCAGAGGCAGTAGGGGTGACCAGGGATGTTCTCTTGAGTGTGTGAATTGGACCATTTTCCTGTCCTGCTATGCATTCAAAATGTGACGAGTACTTTTGAGTCTCAGGGAAAATGTATGTAGTAAAAAGTACATTCTTTTCTTTAGTAATTTAGTGAAGTAAAAGTAAAAGTAGTAAAAAATATTAATAATACAGTAAAGTACACATACCCAAAAAACGATTTAACTAGTACTTTAAAGTATTTTTATTTAAGTACTTTACAGTACTGCTCTTTGTTCTTCAGTTCTCTATCTCACTTTCGCAGTCTCTGTCTTTATTTCTATTCTCTTGCTTTCTTTTTCTTTGGATGTTTTCAAATAGTGTTTTTTTATGAATACAGTAATATTAAAAAGCTAACAAACACATTTAAGAAACTGAGATTTTTAACCTTTATTAAAAGCCAATAATGATGCAATGGATGTTGATGAAGTGTAATAAACTATTCTGCATGTGAGGGATAATCAACAAGGGGCTATGCGTTCTTTGGAATATAATCCAACTCCATGGAAGGTCAGTTCCACTCTGCTATCGCATATAGCCCAGAGTTGATTATCTCTTTCATATCATGGTCAGATTGAACACATTTACTGCTAGAAATGTGTTCATTTGCTAGTAGAAATGTGCTCAACATCCACTGAAGTAGCTAGCACGTTTACTAGATAGAGAGAGTAGTTGACTTGGTAACAAAACAAACAGACTTGCTAGTTTAGCTAACCAAACCATCAGTCCTCAGGCATGATACAAGTCAGTATTCGATGTCCATCCGTGTCTGAGGACGTCAGGAGATGACGTGAAAACTGGCCACTAGGGACAACGGGGAGCGCTGTTACCTTCAAGTAGGCTTTGATTTTGCTAGGGCATTGTGGACGGGGATGGCAGACGGGCGTAAGCCTCTGGTTCCAAAGGTTGAATTTTCAAATCCCCCGATAGGAAGTTGTTTTTGATATTATCATTCGGAGTTAATACCTAACCATAATTCCTTGGAGATAAAACGGAACCATGGAATGATACAGAGAAGTAACCATACACTTCAAAATGTTACTTTTGAAACAACTTCAAAATGGTATGTTTAAGAAACATGTATGAATGTCTAATTCTGTCCTGAGACTGTGAGAGCTTGTTGCAGTCCTAGCTTGCTGTTATGAAAATCTAATGTCAATAATTTGTTCAATTCAACTTTTTATTTCAAAAGCAGCACAAACATAGAACATGTAAGAATTAAGTATAGCCATTGAATTCTACTGTGCTGATATACCGCGCACTATAGGGAAATAAAATATTCTCTAGAATGCCCTTCAAGTCAATCAGAAATGAGTCTTCAACAATGCCATGGTATAACATATTAAAATAACGGTGGTTAAAATAACGGTGGGTATAACATACCCTTTTGTAGGGTTCTTTGATCAGAACCCTAGAGGTTTTTCTTCACTGAATCAAAGGGGTTCCATATAGAACCCTGCATGGTGCCATTTATGAATTATGGCTACCACTGTTAAATAGTCATATTTTTTTCTAAGAATATAATTTAATAAACAATTAAATAATGGACAAAACAACCCCAGCATAGTTTTTAGAATGTATTGTCATTACTGTATATGCTAACATCATTTGGAAATATGCACCGGTGACCAGGGAGGTATCTCTTTGTTTGAATGTTGGCCCATGTCAACTCTGGCTGACATCTTTACAATACAGTACAACTTTGTCCATTAGTTACAGCAAACAACGAAAATGTGGCTTCTGCTCCATTCTCAACACCCCCAAACAGCAGACTTCACACATGCAGTTAAGACAGTGAATTTCAAACACTGACCCAACCACAAAGATCAGGTAGGTTTTCCTGGATAGAGAGCATGTTGTGGGGTTAAGGGCCTTGCTCAAGGGCCTAACTGTAGGGGAATGTTTTGAGGATGTGAACCCAGCAGCCCTCCAGTTGTCAGATCAATTCCACCCATTTCTTTCCTGCGCCCAGCCCGGGTTTCAAACCAAAAACCTTTCAGCCACAGGTCCAATTCCTGCCACAGGTCCAACTCCTTAACCACTGGGCTACCTACCACCAGTACAGTTTGGGTTGTTGCCTAAAAAAGGACCAAAAACACAAGTTAATCTTTGGAAATAAGCATGAATTCATCTGCAAAATGAAGACCAAATGCTATGCAGACATATAATAATTATGATGTTGAAGAACAACTTACATGCAGTTGTTGTCAGCAGCAATCGAAGTGAGATTCACTGCCTCTTATAGTTCTTGGTTACTGCCAGAAGTTGCAAAACTCAGAGACAGTGTGTTAAAAGTCATGTAATGATTATTTAGGCTATTGAATCACCAAGATTTATTATACTGAAGTTATTATAAATTATTTATACATACCTCCTCTCAGTCAGCAACAGTCTTCTAATGCCTCCATGAAGCATAGTCCACTCACCTGACTCCACACTGACATACTGAAATAAAAGGAACAACTAGCTCATTTCCAACGTCAGGCTGGGTCTGTAGCTCTATTTGGAACATACCATCATTAAAAAGTATGTTCATTTGAAAGAGTTGGCTGGCTAGCTTGTAAAGTGGAGAATTAAAGTGTCCTGGATTTTTCTGTTTAACGTTAGTTAAATAAAGTTTCAAATGTATTTATATAGCCTGTAGTTTATCATATGACTTTGGCTTCATATGTTTGAATTAAATTACCTTAATACGTTGAACAATAACGTGCTTATTGGTAGGCTACTTGCATTGTCATGCTGGAATGAGGGTTGGTTTTTGAATCGGAAGGGCAGTTACATTATGAATTGACCAAAAGGTTCTATATAGAGCCCCTTTCGTAAATTCACTCTGGCTATCTACTCCGATTTCAGAGCACTCACCTCTGAGTGTGCCAGAGAGCAGAATAACTGATGAATTTACGAACGCGTGTCAGTAAATGTAAAAAAAATGATTAAGTTACAGTCACCAACGCTTTAGACAACATGAAAACAGCCTAACCACCTCTGCTAGGGTGAGTAAAATGGTCAGAATTAGGTGTTCTCTCATTTGCGTCTGGAAGTAGCTAGCAAGCTAGCCAACTTTAGCCAGTTAGCTTGGGTGCTTGACTGCCGTTGTGAGGTCAGAACGCTCAGATCGGTGTTACTCCTCGGCCAGAGAGTCCAGTGTGAGATCAGAACCCTCGGATCAACCCTACTCCTCAGCCAGAGAGTCCAGTGTGAGGTCAGAACCCTCGGATCAATCCTACTCCTCAGCCAGAGAGTCCAGTGTGAGGTCAGAACCCTCGGATCAATCCTACTCCTCGGCCAGAGAGTCCAGTGTGAGATCAGAACCCTCGGATCAACCCTACTCCTCAGCCAGAGAGTCCAGTGTGAGATCAGAACCCTCGGATCAACCCTACTCCTCAGCCAGAGAGTCCAGTGTGAGATCAGAACCCTCAGATCAATCCTACTCCTCAGCCAGAGAGTCCAGTGTGAGATCAGAACCCTCGGATCAACCCTACTCCTCGGCCAGAGAGTCCAGTGTGAGATCAGAACCCTCGGATCAATCCTACTCCTCAGCCAGAGAGTCCAGTGTGAGATCAGAACCCTCGGATCAACCCTACTCCTCAGCCAGAGAGTCCAGTGTGCGGTCTGAATGCTCGGATCAACCCTACTCCTCAGCCAGAGAGTCCAGTGTGAGGTCAGAACCCTCGGATCAACCCTACTCCTCAGCCAGAGAGTCCAGTGTGAGATCAGAACCCTCGGATCAATCCTACTCCTCAGCCAGAGAGTCCAGTGTGAGGTCAGAACCCTCGGATCAATCCTACTCCTCGGCCAGAGAGTCCAGTGTGAGATCAGAACCCTCGGATCAACCCTACTCCTCAGCCAGAGAGTCCAGTGTGAGATCAGAACCCTCGGATCAATCCTACTCCTCAGCCAGAGAGTCCAGTGTGAGATCAGAACCCTCGGATCAATCCTACTCCTCAGCCAGAGAGTCCAGTGTGAGATCAGAACCCTCGGATCAACCCTACTCCTCAGCCAGAGAGTCTAGTGTGAGATCAGAACCCTCGGATCAACCCTACTCCTCAGCCAGAGAGTCCAGTGTGAGGTCAGAACCCTCAGATCAATCCTACTCCTCAGCCAGAGAGTCCAGTGTGAGATCAGAACCCTCGGATCAACCCTACTCCTCAGCCAGAGAGTCCAGTGTGAGATCAGAACCCTCGGATCAACCCTACTCCTCAGCCAGAGAGTCCAGTGTGAGGTCAGAACCCTCGGATCAACCCTACTCCTCAGCCAGAGAGTCCAGTGTGAGGTCAGAACCCTCGGATCAATCCTACTCCTCAGCCAGAGAGTCCAGTGTGAGGTCAGAACCCTCAGATCAATCCTACTCCTCAGCCAGAGAGTCCAGTGTGAGGTCAGAACCCTCGGATCAACCCTACTCCTCAGCCACAGAGTCCAGTGTGCGGTCTGAATGCTCCGAGAGCGAAACACTCTGAATTTACTAATGGACAATCTGACAACTCTAAACTTACTGAGCGCACTCTGGCACTCCAGATTGAATTTACGAACACTCCCCAAGAGTGTATGCTTTTATACTATTATTGTTGTTAATTTTGCTTCTAGTTAGCATTAAGTTTGCAACAACACAGGTTTGTAGGAACCTTGCTGTTTGCTACTCAGACCTCTGCAACATATGAATTCGATCTTCCCCCTGCCAAATTGAGCTAACGGGGTCAGATGTCAGCTAGCCATTTTTCTGACCAGGTGATATCATAATGGAGCATCATTACATTGGAATAAATGTCAATGCAAAACAGCTGAAACAAATGGAAAGGGAATGTTAGCTGTCATTTCACAGTTTGATGTGACTGGGTTAGCTTTTGTTAGCTGTTATTTTCTAAAAATCCCCATTACATTATCGGGTATTGATACAACCCTCAAGGTTCTTTGCCTTCACTGGGTATATATATATATAGAACCTTTTATAGTAATGGGTTTTTTACTCTTGTCCAAAGAACCAAAAGGTTCTATAAAGAACCCTAAATGAACCCTTTTTTCTAAGAGTGTTGGTTAAAACCCAATACACATGTGTACAGTACTGTATACATGAACATAGTGTCTATGGTAGTCTTAATGTTGTGAACTTAACCAATAAAGACCTTCAATTTTCTCCTTTCCTCCCCTTATCCCTCCTCTTCTCCTTCCTTCCTTCGCTCCTCATCCCTCTCTTCAAGGTCCAGGACGCAGTGCGCTGTCGGATAGGGGGATGTAAAGATGACAGCGAGAACTCACCGGACTCATGCAAGAATGGACAGGTGCAGATCATGGTGAATAACATTCCATTTCATCCCATATTAGACCCATAACCACTACTAGTCTGGCCCCTGATCTGTTTGTGCTGTCTTGCCAACTTCTGGGACCAGGCTACGTAACCACATCATGTTGGTCCTTTTCTCCAAATACTGCCCTTCGCTATTTATAATCCCAATCCCAAATCAACCACTAGACCCTACACCCAATGCACTTGTGGGGTTTTGAGAGAATTTGAGAGTTGTCGATTTTGGCCCACTAGGGCCTCCCGAGTGGTGCAGCGGTCTAAGGCACTGCTTTGCAGTGCTAGAGGCATCTCTACAGGTTCGATCCCAGGCTGTGTCGCAGCCGGCTGCGACCGGGAGACCCATGATGCGGCGCACAATTGTCCGGGTTAAGGGAGGGTTTGGCCGGCTGGAATGTCCTAGTCCCAATGTGCTCTAGCGAATCCTTGTGGCGGGCCGGGTTCATGCACGCTGACTCAGTTCACAGTTGTACGGTTTTTCCTCTGCCACATTGATGCGTCTGGCTTCCGGGTTAAGCGGGCATTGTGTCAAGAAGCAGTGCGGCTTGGCTGGGTTGTGTTTCGGAGGACGCGCAGCTCTCGACTTTCGCCTCTCCCGAGTACGTACGGGAGTTGCAGCGATGGGAGAAGACTAACTACCAATTGGGGAGCAAAAGGGCTAAAGAAAGGGACTAATTTCCTAGTCAAAATTGATGGTCTATTTCCAGTCCCTCCTAAAGATATTTTCTCAGCGCACCTGTAATCAGTTATTTTCATATTTTCTTCACATTTGTATTGACTCGGCGGTGACTGCGGCAGGATTGTTTAGCCTATAAGTTACACGGAAGGTTACTTTGTCCAAAATCGTAATACTCTTGTAAATCATAAAGACATGAAGTACCTCCCAATGTCGACCAGGTCACAACGTTCTGTCATTTGTATTAGTTATGAAGGTTCCGACGCTGACCACTCCTTCCCCTTTAGTTTTATTTATCACACAGTCATTTACTGTAATATTTTGGTCTCTTGAATGGGCCGCTAGGAATGTTAGGAGGCTGATGATTTACTGCAAATGACCAAAACACGTTTTTTTTTTTTATTGGAAAGTACTTGTCGTGAATTTGTTCTTCAAAGCTGTCAGGTTCAGAGTTTTTCCTTGCCTCAAATCACTGACCTGAAAAAGATATGGCCCAGGGTTGTTCCTGGTGATGGCACATGTTCAGGTAATATGAATGGTCTTATTTATGAGGAAACCTACTCCTGCCAAAGTTAACACGGAGCGCTGTGCTAAAAGCAGTCATATCAAATCAATTGGTAAATCCAGAGTGTTTCCAACAGTTATTTTCCAAATGGTATAATCCTGAATTAATCCCTCATAAAATGCTCAAGGCGACTCAATGAAAAGGGCACACTTTACTAGAACCCTGTGTTATAAAGCCTTCATAAGCCTGTTATAGACATGACATGACATAACAGCCATAACAGTAATAAGAAGGCCTTATGATTTAAGATTTCCATAAACTAACTTGAGAGGATAGGAGGACATCTTGAGAGGATAGGAGGACACATTGAGAGGATAGGAGAACATATTGAGAGGATAGGAGGACAAATTGAGAGGATAGGAGAACATATTGAGAGGATAGGAGGACATATTGAGAGGATAGGAGAACATATTGAGAGGATAGGAGGACGTCTTGAGGGGAAAGGAGGACGTCTTGAGAGGATCGGAGGACATCTTGAGAGTATATGATGATATATTGAGAGTATATGAGGACATAGTGAGAGGATAGGAGGATATATTGAGAGGATATGAGGATATATTGAGAGGATAGGAGGATATATTGAGAGGATAGGAGGATATATTGAGAGGATAGGAGGATATATTGAGAGTATAGGAGGACATAGTGAGAGGATAGGAGGATATATTGAGAGGATAGGAGGATATATTGAGAGTATAGGAGGATATATTGAGAGGATAGGAGGATATATTGAGAGGATAGGAGTATATATTGAGAGGGTAGGAGAATATATTGAGAGGATAGGAGGATATATTGAGAGGATAGGAGGACATATTGAGATGATCAGTCTTCAGACTAGAGTACAACCAAAGACTAGAGTAACCACCATTCAAATGTTCTGGTAGTTCGTTTGAACGTTTGAGAATGGTCCCTCCCATTCTCCCCCTCTATTCTTTCTTGCATGTTCATCCTCTCTCTTGCATGTTCATCCTCTCTCTTGCATGTTGATCCTCTCTCCTGCATGTTCATCCTCTCTCTTGCATGTTCATCCTCTCTCCTGCATGTTCATCCTCTCTCCTGCATGTTCATCCTCTCTCTTGCATGTTCATCCTCTCTCCTGCATGTTCATCCTCTCTCTTGCATGTTGATCCTCTCTTGCATGTTCATCCTCTCTCTTGCATGTTCATCCTCTCTCTTGCATGTTCATCCTCTCTCTTGCATGTTCATCCTCTCTCCTGCATGTTCATCCTGTCTCCTGCATGTTCATTCTCTCTCCTGCATGTTCATTCTCTCTCCTGCATGTTCAAACTGTTTTTTACCCTCTTTTTCTTCTCTTACCTTTTTCCTTCTCTTTCTTATTCTCTTCATCATGTCTTCTTCCTCACATATCACTTACAATTTCTTCTTTTTAATGTTTCTAATCCATCTGAATTGTGTCCTCTCCTCCAATCCCCCCACTCTCATCTCTCCTCCTCTCACATCTCTCCATCCATCTCTCCCACCATCCCTGCATCAGAAGTGTCAGAACATGTCCTACTGCGGGCAGCAGTGTGGCTCTCTGCGCTACAGCACTGGCACTGGAGCTTCTCCCTGCCCGTCATCGTCATGCCAACAACAGTCACCATGCCTGCCACCATTCCACCCTCACCAGGGCTGTCAACACGGCTGCCAACAAGGCTGTTACCACAGCCTGCCCCACAACAACCACATGAACCATGAGCACATGAACCACACCCTCAACCATGCCCATAACCAAGCTTACAACCACAACCATGGACATAACCACAACCAGTACCCCAACAGCAAATCAGTATGTCAATCACAGTAGATAGATAGTATGTTCTAAAGTAGCCAATGCTGTGTGTAGCCATATAGAACATCTGGTACATTAGCCACCAGGTTTCCAACAATGGTTCCCAAGTTGTGGATATACCCCTTGCAGTCAAGGAAATGGCTTTCAATTTATTTAATAAAAATGTTATTAGCCTGCAAAAACAACTAATGTTGATTTATGGTCCGTTGGGGAAAAGGTTTGGAAATCACTGGGCTGCAGTATATTAGTATGTAGATTGGTGCCAGTAGTTTTTACAGAAGGGATCTTGAACTTCCGTCTGGCCCAGTAGACCCCACATGTCTGAGTTATAGTCTTAGCTTCTACCAGTCAACGTTGTTTTATGCTGCTGTTTTATATCTAGATGGAAGTGTTTTTAGAGGAAGTTTTGGGATCCAAATGTTGTTTTGTTCTTGCATTTATTCCAATAATAATTCAGCCATAAGTGAATTGGAGTTCTCTTGTGCTTAAGTGGTTACCAGTGTTGGCTGAACCCAGGCCTAATGTGAATGTCCTCCTCAATAATGCCTGGACAAACAGTACTTAGTAATGATGCTGATGGTTAACCTGATTCACTTTACATACTCAGCCTGTGTGTGGGTGTGAGAGAGAGATGGGGGAGAGAGATGAGAGTCTATATCCTCATTTGTCTGTTTAGGCGAGAGCCATTTGTGAGGCAGTGTGATTTGCGTGCTAAGAGCTTTCCTCTCCTTTGAGACCTATATTCATTCTCTCCCTCTTTCAAATGTTCTGTTTCTCTTTCTGTCCCTTTAATTATCTGTATTTCTTTCCCCCTCTCATGTTCTCCCTTTCTCTTCCACTTCCCCCTTTCACTGCCTTTCCCCCTCCCTCCACCTCCCTCCCTCTTCACCCCCATCTCTCTCTTTTACTTTCCCTCTCCCTCCATCTTCCACTCCCCCTCCCTTTTCCTCCCCTGTCTCTCTATCCCTCCCTCTCTCTGTCTCTCTCTGTGGCGTGCCAAAAATGCCTAATAGTTTTATATCCACACAAAGGCTTTTGTGAGTGGGCTCCATAGAGGATTCTAGGCAGATCGGTGCTGGGGGGAGAGAGGAGACAGATGAATGGCCTGGGTCTGCATGGCAATGAGGGGCCACATTAAGTTGGGGAGGTTTTAATGGAGGCCATTTTGGAAAGACACACTGGAACTTTCCCTCATTCAATCCAATCAATCTGTTTGTGTGCTGAGGTTTGTGTTGGTTTTTTCACCAAGCAATTTGTTCTAACGAGTTGAGGGGAAATTCTCTCGTGGAGGTTACAAAAGACAAGCTGAGGGCAATGAATGCAGAACGCTGGCATGAGGAAGATGATGATGTTTGGTTTAAAGAGAGAAAGGTAGAGAACATGAAAGAGACCAGTGACTTGAGATGGCCATTGCAGACAGACAAAATGGCAACATAGCTAATAAGGTGTCTTTCAACGTGTTTAGCCATTTGCTCTTGATTGGCCGTTTCAAGTCTAGGGTAAAGTAAGTGCTTGAAATGATGTGCTGAAGATCATGTCAATTATGGATGCACTTTACTCACTTCAAAACAATATTAGAACCAGCATTCTTGAAAAAATAACACTGACCTCGATTTTCATCAGCTGTTCATCCTTCTTGATTCTTTTGAAGCAAAATCATTATCTTTCCTCATTCTTCTCCTAAACACATACTGATAGAAAGATTATAGGAGTAGCTCAGATATCTGTTGTCACTACCAGCCATTCTGATAACAAACACACTTCTTAGTAGAAAGGGATATACTGTAGGATGCGTCCCCAATGGCACCCTACTCCCTAGATGGTGCACCCCCATAGGGCTCTAGTCAAAAGTATTGCACTATGTAGGGAAAAGGGTGCCATTGGGATTCGACGATACGGGGCTTGATGAGGTACATCCTCTAGTCTGCATCTCTTTGTCTCTAAACCATCTGTAGCACCATTAGAAAGGTGTAGCCTAACATCTCTGTCTCTAAATCATCTGTAGCACCATTAGAAAGGTGTAATCTAACATCTCTGTCTCTAAATCATCTGTAGCACCATTAGAAAGGTGTAATCTAACATCTCTGTCTCTATATCATCTGTAGCACCATTAGAAAGGTGTAGTCTAACATCTCTGTCTCTATATCATCTGTAGCACCATTAGAAAGGTGTAGCCTAACATCTCTGTCTCTATATCATCTGTAGCACCATTAGAAAGATGTAGTCTAACATCTCTGTCTCTATATCATCTGCAGCACCATTAGAAAGGTGTAGTCTAACATCTCTGTCTCTATATCATCTGTAGCACCATTAGAAAGGTGTAGCCTAACATCTCTGTCTCTATATCATCTGTAGCACCATTAGAAATGTGTAGTCTAACATCTCTGTCTCTAAATCATCTGTAGCACCGTTAGAAAGGTGTAGTCTAACATCTCTGTCTCTATATCATCTGTAGCACCATTAGAAAGGTGTAGTCTAACATCTCTGTCTCTATATCATCTGTAGCACCATTAGAAAGGTGTAGTCTAACATCTCTGTCTCTATATCATCTGTAGCACCATTAGAAAGGTGTAGTCTAACATCTCTGTCTCTATATCATCTGTAGCACCATTAGAAAGGTGTAGTCTAACATCTCTGTCTCTAAATCATCTGTAGCACCATTAGAAAGGTGTAGTCTAACATCTCTGTCTCTATATCATCTGTAGCACCATTAGAAAGGTGTAATCTAACATCTCTGTCTCTATATCATATGTAGCACCATTAGAAAGGTGTAGTCTAACATCTCTGTCTCTATATCATCTGTAGCACCATTAGAAAGGTGTAGTCTAACATCTCTGTCTCTAAATCATCTGTAGCACCATTAGAAAGGTGTAGTCTAACATCTCTGTCTCTATATCATCTGTAGCACCATTAGAAAGGTGTAGTCTAACATCTCTGTCTCTAAATCATCTGTAGCACCATTAGAAAGGTGTAATCTAACCAGGGCCTGTTCTTACTGTTCTGTTGCCCTAGGCGAGACCAAAAAATGCTGCTCGCAAAACTAGAATAGTCCCAGTAACCAAGTTACTTTGAAAAGACATCTAGAGGACGTGTTTTCCAGATGTTAAAGTTCAATTTAAGTTCTGAATAAGGTGAACAGTTATTTTCTGTTTGTTTAAAATACATATTTTCTAGGACGTTGAAAAGGCATCTTTTCCAGATGCTGAAAAATATGTATTTTCTGGACTTTGAAATCAAGTTAATTTCCAGTTCTGAATTAAAATGTAAAATACTTATTATCTGGATGTTGAAAATACGTATTTTCCAGAAGTTTAAAATATGTATTTTTTAAGTATTTTCTGGATATTGAAATCAGGCATATTGTTGGTTCTGAATGAAAGTTCAAAATAAGTCATTTACAGACAGTCTGTGTTTGGGCCAAATCAAGGCTTGGACGTCTATGATTGGTTCAGATTTGGTCTGGACCGGAGCAAATATCAATATCCGTGGATGTGGAAATCAAGTCCGGTCCGGACTCTACCAAAAAAAGACGTTCAAAAGAGATTGGCTCATGCTTACTGGAGTGTAGCCTACCACGTTGGACCAAAATGGAATGTTATGAATGCCCATCCATGTGGTACTGAATATGAATGCCCACCGTTTGGAAAACAGACCGTTTCATTGGCTTTTTTAGTCCTGATTCCTGTGACAATTCAATTTGACTATTTAAGCTTTGAATATCAGCTGCCCAACTTTATCAGGAGGTGTCATGAGCCTATTTGCAATGTGTTTACACAGTGGGAAATGCAGAAGTATTTTCTTTTTCGCTATAATCAGCTTGTCAAAAATGGACGTATAGAAACTAGAAAGCACGGATCCTGACAATGGGGTGAAACTCTTGGACAACAGTTGTGATTGTCCATCTGAC
>NC_074686.1:26765363-26832863 GCF_029448725.1 Salvelinus fontinalis
GAAGGGGGTGATGGAGGTAACATAAAGGAGGATGAGAGGAGAAGGGGTGGCAGATACAAACACACTTCTCTCTACACCTGTTGTTCGGATACAAGGTCGACCTCACCCCTGGTCAGAAAAAGCATACACCAAGCTTTCTCTCTCACATTGAAACTGTGCGTTATTAGAGGTCTGAAAGTGGTTATTGTTGAGTCAGTGATGTCCCAGGGTTGATATTAGGATGGCTGGGGAGAGGGCATGACGATTAAACCAGGGTATTGGTGCTAAAATGGCCCTTACTGTTCACTGAGACAGGGGGAGAATAGTGATTTAACTGTGGCGCTGTGATCCAGGTCTGTGAGAAGTGTGTGTGTGCGTGTGTGTGTTTGTGTGTGTGTGTGTGCGTGTGTGTGCGTGCGTGTGTGTGCAAGTCTAAATATAACCACTAGTATGTTGTGTGTGTGCATGAGAACAGAGTGCTGTTCATAAATTATTACTCATTATCTGTTATAACGATGTACCGTACACATTCGTGCGGATGGATAAAGACACACACGCGCACACACACACTTGTGTGTCTATAATCACCCTCCAGGCCTACAAGGAGCCAGAGCAGATGGGGTGAGAGGGACAGGGAGTATCCCAGGAGAGTGTCTGTCTGCCCACCTTAATTACACACACACATACACACACAAAAACACTTCCCGTCGACACACAGACAAAGCCTCTCTCTCTCTGTCTCACACACAAACACACACACACACACACACACACACACACACACACACACACACACACACACACACACACACACTATCCGGGTGACTTGATGAAGGAATGGAGACAGTACTTACACTGAAGGACAGAGATCTTATTTTAGAATGAAAGACATTGCAACATAGTCATTAAAACATCTCACTCAGATCTATGTTTGCATCCAAAATGGCACCCTATTCCCTATTTAATGTAGTGCATTTGACCAGGGTCCATAGGGCAGGCCCAGTATATAGGGAATAGGGTATAATTTGGGACTCTATGAGAACACTTCTGAATATCCTTAAACATCACTCTGAGAGACCACTGGGTCTTCCCTGTGCTTAGCTTACTGTTTGTATCCCAAATGTCATCCTATTCCCTTTAGAGTGCACTACTTCAACTGAGTCTGGTTGATTGTAGATTGTGGAGAGGTTTGAGGTTTTGGTATTGAGTCTGATTGATTTGTAGATTGTGGAGAGGTTTGAGGTTTTGGTATTGAGTCTGGTTGATTTTAGATTTTGGAGAGGTTTGAGGTTTTGGTTTTGAGTCTGGCTGCTTTGTTGATTTTAATGTGAAAGCTAACATAAATCGATTTTCATAGAGTCTAAAAAAAGCTCTGTAATGGTGTTTGCCACTGTGAAGAGACTGATATGAAGTGAAAGAGAAGGGAGTTATGAGGGGGCAAGGAAGGAAGGAGAGTGGATAGGGTAGGTAAGACAAACACAGATAATATGAATATGACTCTCCTTCCCTGTTAATGTCATGCTGTGGAGTGACATTGGTGGGAATTCTTTAGTAAATACAACAGGTGTACAGATTTAGCATTTTAATTTGATCACCCTGTTGTTGCAGGAAATATCCTGCATTGCAGAAAACACAAACTTAGTGTATTTGAAGTTTAAAAATAGCTTCAAAAGTTAGTCATTTACACATTGAAATGTCAGACTTAAAATATATATCATGCCCCTACAGAAATGTCCATTAATTATAATCCACACAATAATTCACATTTCCTGTTGCTCCAAGATTATTTTCCTGCAGTGAGAAACTGGTCAAATTACGATCGTACATCTGAACGCTCTTAGAAAAAAAGTTGCTATCCAGAACCTAAAAGGGTTCTTCGCTGTCCCATTTGGCTCCAAGTAAAACTGGTTTACCTTTTCTACAGAGGGTTCTACATGGAACCCAGAAGGGTTCAACCTGGAACCAAAAAAGGGTTAATTTATGGGGACAGCCGAAGAACCATTTTATGTGTTAGTATGTGTGCTCTCACTTAAGTGCACAGCAAATGTATGGGTGTTGTTTGTGTACTGTACGGTACTTGGGATCCTTAATGTCATGGGATCACTTTTCAGAATGAGAGAGAGAGAGAGGGAGGTAGAGAGAGAGGGAGGTAGAGAGAGAGGGAGGTAGGGTAGAGAGAGAGAGAGAGAGAGAGAGAGAGAGAGAGAGAGAGAGAGAGAGAGAGAGAGAGAGAGAGAGAGAGAGAGAGAGAGAGAGAGAGAGAGAGAGAGAGAGAGAGAGAGAGAGAGAGAGAGAGAGAGAGGGAGAGAGGGAGAGAGAGAGAGAGAAAGAGTGTGTGTGTTAACTGTTAAATGGACCACATACATTCATCTCTTAGTGTAGGTACAGCCTTCCATTAAGTCACACCAAATTGAGGACTGAGCGGTTAAACGCAGTAGACAGCATGGAAGACAGTTGAAGGAAATGACATTACCGTCTTGATCGTTTTGACATAACTTCAATAGAATAAAGCCTGTTTAATTCAAAAGCAATTTACAGTGAACACATTTATTCAGAATATGTTGACCATGTGGGAATCAAACCAAGAAAGACTTTGTTGCATGTTCAATTAACGTAGCCATCAGAACTATGTAATAATTCAGTTTTTTACCACGCATTAGGTATTTGTGTGTTTGTGTGTGTTGATGATTAGAGGAGGGGTCCATGGATCTACAGACATTGATCATATCTTCTCTCCCCCCGCCCCTCACCCCTCCTCCCTCAGAGGAAAAGAGTACGGTACTCTGAGCTGGACTTTGAGGTAAGATCCCCCCCCCTTCACCCTCCCCTCAGCCTGTCTCTGCTTCTGTCTGCTTCAGCCAGGTTGAGTGATGCGTATAGGAGCCAATGGCATCGCTAAACCCCTTACCTTTGCGCCTGTGTCTCCCTTGCATTTGACTTGGTTCAGTCCAACCCGTGTATAGTGTGCCAGTTTCTACAACAAGGATCTAGCACCCCCTGTAACTAGATGGATTTGGTTTTGACTGATTTTACCTTGATTGGACAAATTATTTATATATTGTACAGACAAAAAATGACTTTATTTAACTTTTTTCAATCTGAATCAGTGAACCATTTCAATCAGAATGGAAAAAGCACAATGGGGTGCCAGGTCCTGGTTGAAGGAACAATGGGGTGCCAGGTCCTGGTTGAAGGAACAATGGGGTGCCAGGTCCTGGTTGAAGGAACAATGGGGTGCCAGGTCCTGGTTGAAGGAACAACGGGGTGCCAGGTCCTGGTTGAAGGAACAATGGGGTGCCAGGTCCTGGTTGAAGGAACAATGGTGCGGTAGGAAGCTTTGAGTGGATGAATTAACGAATGAAAATGTGATGGACGGTGAGTTGGTGTTTTTGAAAGTTTGGTAGTAGATGTGTGTTTTGCGGGTAATTACATGTGTGTGCGTGTTTGTGTGTGGGTTGGAGTGCAATAGTCGCTCCATGGAATGAACAAGCCCTGGGAATCTTGCAAATCTCCAGTCTCAAACAGCCCCGAAAAACTAAACTAAACCCCTTTGCTTCACTTGCTTAAGTGAAAATTGGCTTTCCTCGTCCCCTTATCCTTGTAAAGACTGGAGACTTGCTTTCCACTTTGGAGGCCTCATCCATAGTAGAACTAAGGTATGTGTGGACTGTTGCACAACTAACAGGCTAACAAGCACTAGCGCTTAGCTACAGTATGATAACCTGGAGTAGGATGATGTTGCCTAAGGGCAACTATTACCCAGAGCTTGTAACCCTTCCTGACTGGCGTAGTCTATGAAACTGCACGATATTTTCCGTAAAATGGCTGGATTCCTGTGTCAAAATGGACACCATTGTAGCCCTCAACCGAGTAAGTGTCTGAGAGAGAAAGATTCAAGGTAGTGTCAGAGTTCAAATATACAAATAAAGAAAAGAGCAGTGATGACAGAGAGAGACAGAGCTTTGAAGTGCAGAAGAGGTGAACTTTAAAGGAAGTAGGCCTATGACTTATAAAGGCAGACTCAGAGAAGGAGAACTGACAGACAAGGAGAGGGAGAGAAGAGAGTGCAGACTCTGTGGCCTTGGCCAGAGTGTCTGAGTGTGTGAGGATCGCCGTCTGGCCCCTGTGTCTCTCTTGGCCCTCGAGCTGCTGCGTCGATTAGCTGCCACCATGCTGCTAAAGCGCTAGCCATTAGCGAAAAGAGCAAGTTGCTGTGACAAGGTCTCTCTCCTGTCAGGGACTTCCACTTGTAATAGGATGTAGTTGCTCTTAGACGCTGGGATACAGTCAGTTAAAATTTGACTTGATTTGAGTTAAGTCTTTACCAGTTTAAATGGTGAGGTTGAGGATTTGGGGAGGCTAAGCTGATCCTAAATCTGTGCTTACAAGGAATTTTTACGCAGTTCCACATCACTGTAGGCTAATTGCTAACTAGCTAATGCTACCCTTCTAACTAGCTAATGCTTCCTTGCTAACTAGCTACCGCTAACATTAACGCGGCCTGCTTGGCTCTCATATCCATTCAGAGCAAACTCAGATACATCTCACAGCACAGGCAGCATCAAATCCTAAAAGCGAGACGGAGATGTGAGAGAGAAGGTGAGAGGACTCTATCTATCCATTCCTCTCTTCTCCTCCTCCCCCTCGCCGCGGCTGGCATCAAACTGTCCCTTGGCCTCTTCCGCTTCTTCGACCTCTCTTCCCTCAAACCGCCCTATCTCTCCGTGTCTCTTTAGCTATTATTTTCTTATTCTGTTCATTTTTTGTTGTACCTTCCTCTCCCTTCCAGAAAGTGATGCACACTCGCAAAAGACACTCTGAGCTGTACCATGAGCTCAACCACCCCACCACCAAGTTCCACACCATAGACAGGTATAACAGGGACCCCGCCATGTCCACCTTCAAGGTAAGAGCCCAACCATACGGGGCGAGTGGGAAACGGGAGCTAGCTTCCCCGCACCTCAAACCCCTGCAACCCCCCACGCCACTCCCTACCCCCCCCCCCCACCCCACACTGAGCTCATTACCACCTCTCTCCGTCACCTGTGAAATAGTATCGTTAATAAGCACATCTAGCGTCTTCACAGCAATGTGTGAGTGTGTTTGTTGTCACCTAGTGTGGGAATATTAGTACTGAGTATCCTCCCTCTCTCACACACACACCTTTAGATAGAGAACATACTAAGGGCTCAATCCAAACTTGACATCCACACTTCTATTCAATCTTGTAACAGTGACAATGATGTAACAGTGATATTAACACTGCACAGAATGTAGTGACCATTAGAGAAATGCTCTTAAAATCACTGGATCACACATCCATTCCAGTGCACAACGGTTTTCAAATGCAATTTAATGATGTAACTTAAATGTATTATAAACTTGTTTGTTAAACTTTAACCAGAGCTAACCATGACTAAAGGTATTATTTTATTTCTTTTGTTTTTGTGGTTTTGAATGTTCAAATGCCTTAACATTTTTAACAATGCACTGTTTTATTGGGATGGAGAGCAACATAACTACCTCATAAACATTTCATAACCTTTTTATTCCAAGCATAATAAGAGCTAAGGGATGTGCAGTGTCACCTTTTATCAGCCTGTGTGTGTGTCTACGTGCATTCATGCGTGTTTGTGTGTTTGTCTGCTTGCGTGAGTGTCTGCACACAAGTGTGTATGTCTATGTGTTTGTGTGTGCTTGAGTGTTTGTGTGTGTATGTGTGTGCGTGTCTACGTGCTTGTCTGTGTGTGTGTGTGTGTGTGTGTGTGTGTGTGTGTGTGTGTGTGTGTGTGTGTGTGTGTGTGTGTGTGTGTGTGTGTGTGTGTGTGTGTGTGTGTGTGTGTGTGTGTGTGTGTGTGTGTGCATGAGAAATGCCGTCTGTGTATCGTTAATGCACCATTAGCACCAGACTAAGGAGTCCCTGCTTTCACTGACCTTCATAGAGCCTATTTCATCAAGATTTAAACACCACACACACACACACACACACACACACACACACACACACACACACACACACACACACACACACACACACACACACACACACACACACACACACACACACACACACACACACACACACACACACACACACCTCATCTCCAGGAGCTGCAGTACAGATACGGTACATCAGACAGTGATGAGTTATTCAGCCTTGATATCTGTACTCTCCCAGGGCACCTGTAGTCTGCTAGTTCACATCTCATGTACACTGGGAGCAGAGGAACAGAGGACACACACACACTGAGACACACACAAACACACACTGAGACACACATGACACACACACACACACACTGAGACACACACACGCACACACACACACACACACACACACACACACACACTGAGACACACGCACACAGATACACACACACACACACACACACCCTTACACTTCTCATATTTCCCAGGCCAGAGCAGCAGCCTCTGCTGTCGTTTCTTGTTTCCTCAACCTCTTGAGTGTTCCAGGATCACCACCCAGCTCTCTCTTCAGTTATTACTGGGCAGCAAAAAAGGACCAATCACAGAATACTGAGCTAAGCATAAGTTTGCCGGTTTACTAGTCATTTGATTCCATTCAGAACAATTCTAGGCAAAGCATGTTGAGGACCTGACATACCGGATTTAAGCACTCAAATATGTACTTACATACAGTCATAGTAACACACATAAACTCAGCCAGAAAGGAAACGTCAATACATAACAAGATTCAACAACTGAGACATAAACTGAACAAGTTCCACAGATATGTGACTAACAGAAATGGAATAATGTGTCACTGAACAATGGGGGGTCAAAATCAAAAGTGGCCACCAGCTGCATTAAGTACTGCAGTGCATCTCCTCCTCATGGACTGCACCAGATTTGCCAGTTCTTGCTGTAAAATGTTACCCCACTCTTCCACCAAGAAACCTGTAAGTTCCTGGACATTTCTGGGGAATGGTCCTAGCCCTCACCCTCCGATCCAACAGGTCCCAGATGTGCTCAATGGGAATTAGATCCGGGCTCTTTGCTGGCCATGGCAGAACACTGACATTCCCGTCTTGCAGAAAATCTTGCACAGAACAAGCAGTATGGCTGGTGGCATTGTCATGCTGGAGGGTCATGTCAGGATGAGCCTGCAGGAAGGGTACCACATGAGGGAGGAGGATGTCTTCCCTGTAACGCACAGCATTGGGATTGCCTGCAATGACAACAAGCTCAGTCCGATGATGCTGTGACACACCGCCCCAGACCATGACAGACCCTCCACCTCCAAATCAATCCCGCTCCAGAGTACAGGCCTCAATGCAAAGTTCATTCCTTCGACGATAAATGCGAATCCGACCGAATCCGAGACAAAACCATGACTCGTCATTGAAGAGCACTTTTTGCCAGGCCTGTCTGGTCCAGCGACAGTGGGTTTGTGCCCATAGGCGACGTTGTTGCCAGTGATGTCTGGTGAGGACCTGCCTTACAACAGGCCTACAAGCCCTCAGTCCAGCCTCTCTCAGCCTATTGCGGACAGTCTGAGCACTGATGGAGGGATTGTGCGTTCCTGGTGTAACTCGGGCAGTTGTTGTCGCTATCCTGTACCTGTCCCGCAGGTGTGATGTTCCAATGTACCGATTCTGTGCAGGTGTTGTTACACGTGGTCTGCCACTGTGAGGATGATCAGCTGTCCGTCCTGTCTCCCTGTAGGACAGTCTTAGGCGTCTCACAGTACGGACATTGCAATTTATTGCCCTGGCCACATCTGCAGTCCTCATGCCTCCTTGCAGCATGCCTAAGGCACGTTCACGCAGATGAGCAGGCAATCTTTCTTTTGGTGTTATTCAGAGTCAGTAGAAAGGCCTCTTTAGCATCCTAAGTTTTCATAACTGTGACGTTAATTGCCTACCGTCTATAAGCTGTTAGTGTCTTAACGACTGTTCAACAGGTGCATGTTCATTAATTGTTAATGGTTCATTGACCAAGCATGGGAAACAGTGTTTAAACCCTTTAACCTGTTTGGCGTGCAAGCCCGACCTCGGACCGAAAATGACACCCCTGCAGGGCGCGAAATTCAAAATCTATTTTTTAAGAATATTTAACTTTTACACATTAACAAGTCCAATACAGCATTTGAAAGATGTCCAACATGTCCGATTTTTTAAATGTTTTACAGAGAAAACACCACATATATTTATGTTAGCTCACCACCAAATACAAAAGTGGACAGACACGTATGAATTATGATTATGAAGTATGAATTATGATTGAAGTAGCATGCACAACCAACCGAAATAAACTAAAACCAACCTAAAGAGCCCAGAAAAAACGACCTCAGATGACAGTCATATAACATGTTACACAATAAATCTATGTTTTGTTCATAAAAAGTGCATATTTTAGCTATAAATCAGTTTTACATTGATGCTACCCAAAAATGCTAATACATAGCTACAGTCTGAATCCAGCCGGGAGTAGCCAGAGAAAATACATACACCAACGTCGGCTACTAATTACACCTCATAAAACATTTCAGAAAAACATATGGTGGATAACTAATGAAAGACAGATATCTTGTGAATACAGACAACATTTCCGATTTTTGAAGTGTTTTACAGCGAAAACACAATATATCGTTATATTAGCTAACATCATAAGCTAGCATAAGGCAGCATTGATTCTAGTCAAGCGCTAGCCTAGCACAGTTAGCAGAGTTAGCATTCAACAGTTCGACATATATATGAAAAAGCATCCCAAATTGGGTCTTATCTTTCTTGGTACTCCATCAGAATGTTGTAACGGGGTCCAATGTCCAGTAGAGTCTTTAGTTGGGTTCCAGAACGAATTATTTCCCTCTTTGGTTAGCTAGCACGATAGCATTGCTGCGCTAGAAAGCTTTTCTTCAAAAAATTCTTCCGTCGTTTCACATCTAAAGTCCAGAATAAATTGCAATAATATAATTAAAGTATATTGAAAAAACATACTTTAGGATGATTTTGTGACATGTATCAAATAATATCGTAGTCAGGCATCATATTCAACGTTATCTACCTTGTTCCAGAAGCCGAGATCAAATTATCCTTCGCGCCCGGATTTTTATTTTAACTGCGCAGGTCTCACAAGAAGTTGTGTTATTCAGTCCAGGGACGAGATATTCGACTCCTTTCAATTCTCACTTCCGCATTACAGTCTGACGAACGCCTCTGACGTGTCCCTATGGTCACAAGTCAAATGGCCTTTTATAGAGAAGGTCTTAAAGAGACACATCGCATTTTGGGAAACTCAATTCGGCTGGGAAAATGGCTGTAAAAATATTTCTGTTCGACTTAGAGAAACAATTCAAACCTTTTTAGAAACTACAGACTGTTATCTATCCAACAGTAGTAAATATATGCATATTGGAAAATAAAAAGTTTCTTAGGAGGCCGTTTGAAAATGTGCACACATTTTCCAGTTTTTTCAATATTCAGCGTGCAGCCATAACAGGTTAAAATGAAGATCTGTGAAGTTATTTGGATTTTTACTAATTATATTTGAAAGACAGGGTCCTGAAAAAGGGACGTTTCTTTTTTTGCTGAGTTTATATACAGTCATACTAACACACACACATATGCACAGTCACAGTAACACACATACACATACACACAGTCACAGTAACACACATACACATACACACTGTCACAGTAACACACATACACACAATCACAGTAACACACATACACAAAGTCACAGTAACACACATACACACAGTCACAGTAACACACATACACACACTCACAGTAACACACATACACAAAGTCACAGTAACACACATACACACAGTCACAGTAACACACACACACACGGTCATACTAACACACATACACACAGTCACACTAACACACAGTCACAGTAATACACAGTCACACTAACACACATACACACAGTCACAGTAACACACATACACACAGTCACACTAACACACATACGCACAGTCACAGTAGCACACAGTCACAGTAACACAAATACACACAGTCACAGTAACACACATACACACAGTCACATTAACACACATACACACAGTCACAGTAACACACATATGCACAGTCACAGTAACACACAGTCACATTAAAACACATACACACAATCACAGTAACACATATACACAAAGTCACAGTAACACACATACACACAGTCACAGTAACACACACACACACACACACACACACACACACACACACACACACACACACACACACACACACACACACACACACACACACACACACACACACACACACACACACACACACACACACACACGGTCATACTAACACACATACACACAGTCACACTAACACACAGTCACAGTAACACACATACACACAGTCATACTAACACACATACACACAGTCACACTAGCACACATACACACAGTCAAAGTAACACAAATACACACAGTCACAGTAACACACATACACACAGTCACAGTAACAGACATACACACAGTCACACGAACACACATAATGAGATGTAAAGATGTCCAACAAAAAGCTGTATTATAATAGTACTGTAGTATTCATACTGCACAAAACACACATAGAAACATTTAATACACAGTTATGAAAAGAATGCTGAAACACACTCAAGGTCACACACACACGCCCACACACACAGGGCAGCAGGTAGCCTAGCGGTTAGAGCGTTGGGCCAGTAAGCGGTCTCTGGTTTGGATACCTGAGCCAAGAAGGTGAAAATTCTGTCGATTTGCCCTTGAGGAAGGCAGCTCACCCTCAATTCAACCCTCCAGGCTGACCCTGGAAAACACATTGCACTGCACCTGTCTAGTCAAAACTAAAACACTCCTCCCCGACAGAGATAAAGAACAGAGGGCATGGTGGATATATTACACATGGATGTATCCATTAGAATACAGTAAGTAGACAGTGCACTTAAGAAGTTAATAATTGCCCTGATAATGGTATTAACGTCAGCCCTTTGACAAGTCAGCATGACTCCAGCATTCATAGCTGTCAACACAACACTTGTAAACCCACCCAGACACTCTGACGCTGACTATACAGCAATTATGGTGTGTGTGTGTGTGTGTGTGTGTGTGTGTGTGTGTGTGTGTGTGTGTGTGTGTGTGTGTGTGTGTGTGTGTGTGTGTGTGTGTGTGTGTGTGTGTGTGTGTGTGTGTGTGTGTGTGTGTGTGTGTGTGTGTGTGTGTGTGTGTGAAAAAGCAGGGTATATGAGTGCAGGTGTGTTTGTGTCTTTGTCTATGTGAAATGTGGGTTTGTGGGGGTGTTTGGGCTTGTGCTTCTATGTGACAGATTAATGGAGTTTATAAGCGTATAATTTCAACTCCGGTAATGACATACATGTCTTATAATCACTGTATTATCTGCTTGTCTTAGCCCTATGACATCTGGTGACTTTGGTCTCACCCTGTCCCATATCAATTCTCTAATCTCACTCCATATTTCAGCATGAGTATTCTCATTTAGTGGGATACATATAATTACATCACAATTTCCAGTCATAAAGAGAACCAAATATGTATAGTGTACACTAGAGGACTAAAGTGCCCTTAACCATATTAAAAAACAATGTTAAGTACAGTACATAACCAGAGCCCCGTCGAGTGTTGTGAGTGTGATGAGAGCTACTCCTCTCCCCGCGGGCAGGGAGGTGGAAGCAAATTCATTGTTTTAAAGTGAAGAGTGGTGATATATTTTTCTAAACTTACTGTAAGTCACTCAGGAAACCAAATTGTCAAGCATGTTCCCCCTTGGAAATAATAATGGGATAATTTGGTTTGAATAAAAGACCAAAAGTAAATAGAGGTATTTTTTAATCCTCTTTGAATGAATCCCTTGTCAAAAACAATTGCAACACATTGATTAACAAACCCCCAGTATAACGATCCTTTTGCTTTCAGCCTACCTCAACTACTAACCACGATAACACCCCCAATGCCTTTAAACAGCCTTTATCCCCCCTATATTGCCAAATGCCCTCATTATCCCCTAACACCTAACCACTGACCCTGAACCGACCCTTCACTAACCCCGGAGGCCGGTGTTCACCCTCACAGGTGCCCCCTCCCCCGCCTCCGAGGCAAGCCGAGCGGTCTTTAACACGCAGAATGTCCCTGGTTTACAAAGAGAGTCAACGTAAGCATGCTAAACAATACTGAAACAGTAGAACCATTTAACCTCTAACCTTTCAATGACCCCTTTGGTAGAACCTGTCCTCGGTGTTAGCCCTCCCCACAGTGACATGACTGTGTTTTAGGTGACTGTGTTTTGTTAGGTATTGCTCCCTAGTGGTGTGGTGGTGTTGTTGACCAACCAGTATGGCTGGAGCCTTTCTACTGTACTTCTGTTGTTGGACCGTATGAATGGTGTTGTCCTGCGTCCCAAATTGCACCCTATTCCCTATAATAGTTCACAACTTTTGACCAAGACCCATAGTGCACTTAGTGTATACAGTTGATAGGTTGGAATTTGGGACACATGTGGGTTCAGATGAACTACTAGCCTCTATGCCTAGCGGTGCACTGAGTGTAGATCTGGAAGGATTAGATAGGTGTAAACAAGATGGTGGAATCGTACCCTAGCCCATTCGGGAAGATTGAGCAATTGCTATACGACTAATCTCGGTTAAACCCAGAACTGAAGTCTTGGGTAATTGGTCATATGCTCAATGAAGTTCTGGATCAATATGTGTTAAGTTGAGAGATAGAACGAGGATCAGAACCAGAAAGAAGAGCTCCACCCTCTCTCTTAGGAAGATACTGACACGTTTATGTGCCTTTACTTCCGCATTTTTAAAAATGCTAATACCAGCGAAACTGTGATATGTCCAAGTAACCAGTGCCAAAAAACCCAAGGCCTGGAATTAATGCGTCTTGTTGTCATTGTTATCGCACACATCCGATAGTATCATGACAGAGCTACGCTACCATTTCTGTTTCCACAGTCCGTCCACAAGAGATGCCTCTATGACCTACACTCCTCTTGTTATTCACTTCTAGGTCAAGTGGATGGGGGCTAGTGGATGGGGGCTAGTGGATGGGGGCTAGTGGATGGGGGCTAGTGGATGGGGGCTAGTGGATGGGGGCTAGTGGATGGGGGCTAGTGGTTGATTTTGGACTCGGCATATATCTGCCATGTTAGAAATGCAGGGTGGGAGATAACGCCGGCCATTTTGACGTGTGAACACATCCAGTTGTTGTATCGGTTTCAGTGCCCCCACCTAAATAAGACCTAAATCCATTTAAATGAAAGTGATAAACCCATCCATAATAAACCAATGAAACAATCAAACAGGTTTATTATCCCCCATAATGGTTTTCTCCAGCCAATAAACTAGCAGAGATGAAGCCAGGCACTGAAACAGACCCGACACTATGTGTTCTGTATGGGCAAGAGAAGCCTGACATTGGTCAACGGTAAGAGAGCAAATGTGTGTGAGGAGATAATGAATGCGGCTGTCAGTAGAGAATTGACCATTTTGGAAAGGTAGGGTCTGCCAATATGCTAGCCACTGAACAGATGAGTGGATACCAGACAAATCACACAAACACACACACACACACACACTGGTATTCTGTTTCCCCATCTTCTCCAATCTTGTGGCTGATGACAGCGGTGGGCTTGTGAGTGGTCTCGAGCATTACCAGACATCTACCTGCTCAAATACAATCCATCTCACAATCTCCTCATCTCTTTCTCTCTATATATCTCTCTCTCTCTTCCTCTCCCTCCCAATCTTCCTTCATCTCAGCCTGACCTGTGCTACAGTAATCACTCATATGGACCCATTCCTCTCTCACTACCAGTCTCTCACTATATTGTGCTGTACAGTATGTGTGTTATCTTGTGTGTGCTATCCCTGTGAGTTAGTGTGCTCTGTGTGCTATGGCTGGTTCCATCTGAAAGGCATTTAACTTCTAAGTGATGACGGAGATGCTAGCCGGATAGCTACTCTCTGCGGCAGGGCCCATATGGCTGCAAATGGATGGAGCCCCATGTTCAATCTATCCTCAGTAATGGAGACACTACAAACGAACCTGGCAGGGGCCCATGGCTAGTGCAGGGTGGGGGTGATAGAGAGAGTGAGGGAGAGAGGGAGGGGGGTGAGAGGGGTAGGCTGTCCATTGAAATATGTATTTCTTTTACTCTGCTAACTCTCTTTCTCCCACCATCTCTCTCTCTCTCTGTTATCCGGGGTTCAAAAGGTGAACAAAGACATTTGCAAGCAGTCCCCAGCCAAGTGATGACAGATCCACTCTCAGTGTGTAATGAAGTACTGAACTCTGTGTGTGTGTGTGTGTGTGTGTGTGTGTGTGTGTGTGTGTGTGTGTGTGTGTGTGTGTGTGTGTGTGTGTGTGTGTGTGTGTGTGTGTGTGTGTGTGTGTGTGTGTGTGTGTGTGTGTGTGTGTGTGTGTGTGTGTGTGTCTGCATGCTCAGGCGTATGTTACGACATTTGAGCTGTTGCATATTTCATCTCTCAAATGGGCTGTGTTTCTTCCTCTCCATCTTATTTGTTGTTCTGCTCTCCCTCTCTCGCTCTCTCTCGCTCTCTCTTGCTCTCTCTCGCTCTCTCGCTCTCTCTCGCTCTCTCTCTATTTCAGAGTTGCGTAGAGCTCAGTGGGATGGAGAGGAAATAAGTAATAAGTAGTTATCCTGTATTGTGCTTTTATCCATGGTGATTTTAAATGCAGTAACTGTAGCAGAGGTTCCGGAACTCTCTGCAGTGCAGCTGATATGGCATGTGTGCATTCACTTTGATTATCAAAACAAATATCATGGGGAGGAGAAAACATCATAGACCATTTGATTGGATTCCTTTTTGCTTTGGTTACACTGTTATTCCACAGTTGATCTTATTTTTTTGTGACTGTGTTAATGAAATGGTAGGAGTAGTATTGCCGTTGCAAAGGTAAATTGTGCAAATGATAATCACAGTGCTTTAATAAGGGTGACCCCAGGTTAAGCTGATATGTATAATGTTTAATGACAGCAGCTTATTGTTATTGATTCAGTGAGGGCAATGTACTGCACTCCTGAACCATTAGGTCCTTTAAATAAATGTTCTGCCATTGGGCTACAATTTCCGCTCCAAAGTATTCTTTATCTCTCTCTTTTTCTCTCTATTTTTTCTCTCTCTTTCTCTCTCGTTCTCTCTCTCTTTCTCTCTCTCTCTCTTTCTCTCTCTCTCTCTCTCTCTCTCTCTCTCTCTCTTATTCTTCGTCTTCCCTTCTTAATCTCATTCTCTCCTCTATTTGTTCCTAGGTCCTGACATTTCTCTTCTTTCTCTCTCCCTCCCTCTCAGTATTCCCCTCATTTACTCATTTGTTTCCCTCTAAACTCAGCCCTCAGTGGCGCAATTGAGGCATTAATAGAATAATTAATTCCTCTCATTAGCCTGTTTTTAATTATTTCCATGCCTCCTTCCTCTGCGCCCAGTATAAACTCATCGTCTGTTTTCATCAAATTGCCCATAAAATCCAAGTGTTGGCACGGTGTATCGTAGCCTAGCGTGCTAGCACTCCCTGGCTCTATCAGTGGGGCCTAATGAGGAGACAGTTAGCCCAGACAGAACGAACCTAACGCTAGCTCCAATGCGCACTAAGGGGCACTATGCTAATGCAGCTCATTTAGTGTCCTTGGACCAATTAAGAGGTGAGGTGAAAAGGGCCAAGTCGCTTGCCGGAACTGTTTATGGAGAGGGACTAGAACATGACCCTGAATAGGACTCCAGCGGCCATGTTGTAGCCGACTACAATCTTTGTCTGATATCTCATTTGACAGAAATGTGTAGCCCTTAATAGATTGTATTTGTTCCGCGTTTACTGGTTCCTTTGAAGACCCCTATTACTACAATACCAAGCTTGTTCATTATTCCACTCGACGGTTAGTTGTACTTAGTGATTGTTTCTGAGCTTGTGTAGTAGGGGACTTGGTACACAATAATGATGGTATGATTGGTTGTGGTAATGGTAAGATATCTCTAAAAGGGTTCATCTAACGTTTCAAAATGGAGAGGGAAGCTCATGCTTTGTATCCCTGCAGGCAGGTGGGATTTGTAATGAGATTTGAAAAGAGAGAGAGCGGGAAGATACAGGCCATGGAGAGAGGAAACGGTCGAAACAGAGAGAGACAGAGAGAGAGTGAGGGAAAGAGACAGAGTGAACCGGCAAGAGAGAGAGAGAGAGTTATTGTAATTTGAGTGTCCACCTGAGCCCTTTTTGGTTTAGAGACCCAAAGCCCACTGTTGTCTCATCAGAACACAGAACAATTCTACTTCAATTCTACTTTATTACCTGACCCTCTGGTACCCACTCATCTCTGGCCCGGGCTCTGCATGCTTGGACTCGCTTGGTGTCCATTGGTCATTCTGTTTACAGTATCTAATCATTTAAATGTCTTCTAATTCATACATGTGTGTATTTATTTAATTGACATTTTATTTTGATGCCTGTGAGTCTGCAACTGACTGTCTGTTACTGGATGGTACGTTGTTATTTCATTGGCTCTTTTTGTTTGTTTTTGTTTGTATGTTGTCTGGGTTGGGCTTCATCATGCTTGGTGCCACATGTTTCTCTGTCTTAGTTTGACTGTAGCCAGGCAGCAAGCAGAACCAAGGGCAGCCAACACAAGAAAGGTAAAATAAAACCGAACACAGCCCCCCCCCCCCCCCGCCTACATCCTCCAACCCCCAAAATCAAATCTTCTCACTCCCCTTCATCCCCCTATAGTCTGTGCCCCAACCAGGTGTATATTTGCTGGTCTGGCTGTGTGTGTTCTCTCCACTCCATACCATAGTACATTTCTCTGTAGACAAACAGATAGATGATTGTAAAGCTCTAGTGTGTAGTGTGCAGTGTGTAGTGTGTAGGACTGTGTATCTTATTCTGCACTGATTCCCCTGTCTCCTTTCCACCTGAACATATGTACTGGTGTAATGCTTGTAGTGAGGTCTCTGACCGCTTCCTTTGTATATTTTCTTCTCTTTGTGAACTTTGACGTGTGATGTCGCTGTGGTGTTACTTCCTGCTTGGATGACAGTGGTGGTGGTGGGGATGCTGTCGGTTTCCCTGACGTCGTTTTCCTCTCTTCCTCACTTGTTTCTTCGTGTTAGATCAGTGGGGTATAGAGGCATGATCCCAGAAAGAGACAGACACGATTGTATAGGAGATAGAGCTGAGGACAAGGGAGAGATAGTGAGAGAGATAGGGGAGTATGGATTAAGAGCAGGAAGGACAGGGGCATTCAGGAAAATACCCTGTGAGAAAGAGTGAGGGATGATAGAACAAGAGGAAGAGGAGAAGACAAATGATAGAGAATGAACAGAGAATGAGGGACAGGGCGAAGGGCAGTGATACAGGGACGGAGGGAGAAGAGGAGAAGGTCTGTGTGTTTAAGGTCTGAGGTGAAACACAGAGAATCAGCACCACCAAGCCTTCCACCGCTTCGCCAGCTCGGTCGCCAGGTTGAAGGTCTGGATGTATGCAGGGTTGCCATATTGGAGCCCAGTGTGGAGAGGATGGGGATGCAGAAGTCGCACAGATCTAGGATAATCTTTTTTTTTTCTTCTTTTTTTTTCTTTTTTTTTATCCCATTTTCTCCCCAATTTTCCGTGGTATCCAATCGCTAGTAATTACTACCTTGTCTCATCGCTACAACTCGCGTACGGGCTCGGGAGAGACGAAGGTCGAAAGCCATGCGTCCTCCGAAGAACAACCCAACCAGCCGTACTGCTTCTTTAACACAGCGCGCCTCCAACCCGGAAGCCAGCCACACCAATGTGTCGGAGGAAACACCGTGTACCTGGCCCCCTTGGTTGGCGCGCACTGCGCCCGGCCCGCCACAGGAGTCGCTGGAGTGCGATGAGACAAGGATATCCCTACCGGCCAAACCCTCCCTACCCCGGACGACGCTATGCCAATTGTGCGTCGCCCCACGGACCTCCCGGTCGCGGCCGTCTGCGACAGAGCCTGGGCACGAACCCAGAGACTCTGGTGGCGCAGTTAGCACTGCGATGCAGTGCCCTAGACCACTGCGCCACCCGGGAGGCCTCGATCTAGGATAATCTTACCCTCCCAAAATCATAAGCTTAACCATTAGGGAGGAAATAATAAAACTGACCTTAGATCAGTGTCCAGGGGCAACTTCATTCCTCTCTGATGCAGTGCATGTCATCCCTCTCCTCCCCTTGACCACTCTGTTTCTCTCTCTCTATTGCCAGTGACCAGGACTGTCCTGACCTTCTTCATTCTTATGATTAGATTTGGATAGCTATAGCCTTTACGTATTTCCAACTGTTTGTGTGTTTCCAGCAGTGTGTGTCTGAGGCGTTTCACTGTGCAGTGTGTGTCTGAGGCGTTTCACTGTGCAGTGTGTGTCTGAGGCGTTTCACTGTGCAGTGTGTGTCTGTGGCGTTTCACTGTGCAGTGTGGGTCTGAGGCATTTCACTGGGCAGTGTGTGTCTGGCGTTTCACTGTGCAGTGTGTGTCAGTGGCGTTTCACTGTGCAGTGTGTGTCTGAGGCGTTTCACTGTGCAGTGTGTGTCTGTGCGTTTCACTGTGCAGTGTGTGTCTGTGCGTTTCACTGTGCAGTGTGTGTCTGAGGCGGTTCACTGTGCAGTGTGTGTCTGAGGCGGTTCACTGTGCAGTGTGTGTCTGTGCGTTTCACTGTGCAGTGTGTGTCTGAGGCGGTTCACTGTGCAGTGTGTGTCTGAGGCGTTTCACTGTGCAGTGTGTGTCTGTGCGTTTCACTGTGCAGTGTGTGTCTGTGCGTTTCACTGTGCAGTGTGTGTCTGAGGCGGTTCACTGTGCAGTGTGTGTCAGTGGCGTTTCACTGTGCAGTGTGTGTCTGAGGCGTTTCACTGTGCAGTGTGTGTCTGGCATTTCACTGTGCAGTGTGTGTCTGTGGCGTTTCACTGTGCAGTGTGTGTCAGTGGCGTTTCACTGTGCAGTGTGTGTCTGAGGCGTTTCACTGTGCAGTGTGTGTCTGGCGTTTCACTGTGCAGTGTGTGTCTGGCGTTTCACTGTGCAGTGTGTGTCTGTGGCGTTTCACTGGGCAGTGTGTGTCTGAGGCGTTTCACTGTGCAGTGTGTGTCTGTGGCGTTTCACTGTGCAGTGTGTGTCTGAGGCGTTTCACTGTGCAGTGTGTGTCTGGCGTTTCACTGTGCAGTGTGTGTCTGGCGTTTCACTGTGCAGTGTGTGTCTGAGGCGTTTCACTGTGCAGTGTGTGTCTGAGGCGTTTCACTGTGCAGTGTGTGTCTGTGGCGTTTCACTGTGCAGTGTGTGTCTGTGGCGTTTCACTGGGCAGTGTGTGTCTGAGGCGTTTCACTGTGCAGTGTGTGTCAGTGGCGTTTCACTGGGCAGTGTGTGTCTGTGGCGTTTCACTGGGCAGTGTGTGTCTGAGGCGTTTCACTGTGCAGTGTGTGTCTGTGGCGTTTCACTGTACAGTGTGTGTCTGTGGCGTTTCACTGTGCAGTGTGTGTCTGTGGCGTTTCACTGTGCAGTGTGTGTCTGTGGCGTTTCACTGTGCAGTGTGTGTCTGTGGCGTTTCACTGTGCAGTGTGTGTCTGTGGCGTTTCACTGTGCAGTGTGTGTCTGTGGCGTTTCACTGTGCAGTGTGTGTCTGTGCGTTTCACTGTGCAGTGTGTGTGAGTGGGGGTGTTTCTCTTTTCACATAATGTGCCACAAGAGAACGGAGGAGGAGTATGAAAAGGAGAGGAAAAGGGGGAATATGTCAAGTGGAAGGGAACAACACACCGCTTGCCCGTGGAGGTGGAAGAACAATATTGTTGTTGTTGTTTCAGGGCAGAGCTGTCAGTGACTGTGATTTCCCCCTCTTCTCACTCTCTCTCTCTCTCTCTCTCCTCCTTCCTCCTCTTTTTCTCCCCCTCCCATCTTATCGCAACAGAGGGAAAAGCGATGGAGCATTTCGTCTGCCGGAGGTGAAAAGAACTCTTCGAGTGTAAGTAGAAGAGAAGTGTCAGGCAGAGGAAAGAGGGATGGGGGAGAGGGAGGAGAGAGAGGTGGACTGAGGGAGGCATAGGGAGAGTTATATGGAGAGAGAGGTGGACTGAGGGAGGCATAGAGAGAGTTAGATGGAGGTGGAGGAGAGGAGAGAGAGAGGTGGACTGAGGGAGGCAGAGAGAGAGGTAGATGGAGAGAGAGGTGGACTGAGGGAGGCAGAGAGATAGGTAGATGGAGGGAGAAGAGAGGAGAGAGAGGTGGACTGAGGGAGGCAGAGAGAGAGGTAGATGGAGGGAGAAGAGAGGAGAGAGAGAGGTGGACTGAGGGAGGCAGAGAGAGAGGTATATGGGGGGAGAAGAGAGGAGAGAGAGGTGGACTGAGGGAGGCAGAGAGAGAGGTAGATGAAGAGAGGAGAGAGAGGTGGACTGAGGGAGGCAGAGAGAGAGGTAGATGGAGGGAGAAGAGAGGAGAGAGTGGTGGACTGAGGAAGGCAGAGAGAGAGGTAGATGGAGGGAGAAGAGAGGAGAGAGAGGTGGACTGAGGGAGGCAGAGAGAGAGGTAGATGGAGGGAGAAGAGAGAGAGTTAGATGGAGGGAGAGGAGAGAGCAGTGGACTGGGGGAGGCAGAGAGAGAGGTAGATGGAGGGAGAGGAGAGGAGAGAGAGGTGGACTGAGGGAGGCAGAGAGAGAGGTAGATGGAGGGAGATGAGAGAGAGGTAGATGGAGGGATAGGAGAGAGGTGGACTGAGGGAGGCTCAGAGAGAGGTAGATTGAGTGATAGGAGAGTAGAGAGAGGTGGACTGAGGGAGGCAGAGAGAGAGGTAGATTGAGTGATAGGAGAGTAGAGAGAGGTGGACTGAGGGAGGCAGAGAGAGAGGTAGATTGAGGGAGATGAGAGAGAGGTAGATTGAGGGAGATGAGAGAGAGGTAAATTGAGGGAGATGAGAGAGAGGTAGATTGAGGGAGATGAGAGAGAGGTAGATTGAGGGAGATGAGAGGTAGATTGAGGGAGAGTAGAGAGAGGTGGACTGAGGGAGGCAGAGAGAAAGGTAGATGGAGGGAGATGAGAGAGGTAGATTGAGGGAGATGAGAGAAAGGGAGATGGAGGGAGATGAGAGAGAGGTAGATGGAGGGAGAGGAGAGAAGCACAACTGAGTTAGCGTAGCCTCCCAGGGATAAAGTTATGCTTGACAGCAGCATTACCCACATTTCTGCATTACAAAATGTTGCTTCTCTGGCGTTTAGCATTCAAATTGGCTCCCAGATTATGCTTTTTGCATTCATTCTGCCAACTGTCAGCCCGAGACAACGCAGGGAGAATTATATTCAGGCTATTATCGCCTCCTGGTGGTCAGTGTAGTCACAACAGGCTTTGTGGACCACTGAGAAAATCAAATCAAAAACACACCGTGTGTGTGTGCTGCGTGCGTGCGTGCGTGCGTGCGTGCGTGCGTGCGTGTGTGTGTGTGTTTTCTGTGACACAGAGAGACAGGTGTAGTTAGTATTTTATTGAGAGTGGTAGATGGGGAAGACGAAATGGAGAAAGCAAGAGGAGAAGGAACTGGACAGAGAGATAGGGGAAGCGGGAGCGTGTTACGAACAGCATGACTCTCTGCTTATATTAGCCAATATTCTTCACTCTCCAAAATCCAAACACACACACACACACACACACACACACACACACACACACACACACACACACACAGCAAGTGCCATCAATTTTGTCCAAATTTACTCAAATACGCACCCAGATACACACACATCACATTTTCATCAGAGGGGGTAGTAGGAAGTGCCTGCCAGTGAATCCATTTAGAGGTGGGAGGTGCTTTTAAAAATGGCCACCTCAGGTGGTTGTTGGCAGTGAAATAACAACATATTACATCAGAGATGGAATAGAAGCAAGACTATCCCTTGTGATATGGGTTGAACACTGTGGTGGTGGGATCCAGAATGAGCCAACATTCCGGTCGTTGGTTAAACCATCCAAGCAACTCGATGAGGAAATCACCTAGAGGGTGTTATCTTCCTTCCCTCTAATATCTATGCTACAGAGTTCTGTGTGATTTAAGGAATAAGCATCAAATCCAACTGGTTCACCCCAGGATTCTATGACTCTCGTCCAACATAGCTACTGGCTTTCTGAGTGTGCAGGGTTTTGATTCAGCCCTGCAGCAACACACCTGATTCAGCTAATTATGGCCCAGAGGTTAATTAAACCATAATTAGTTGAATATTCAAATCAGATGTGTCGCTGCAGGGCCTGAACTAAGGCCTGAACACCTAGTAGCTTTTCCAGAGAGTTATTCCAGGTTAACCCATTAGGCCATTTTTGCAAACATAGAAATGTATTATATTTCTATTGTTTCACCCAGCATGAAACATTATAGCATGAAATGCTTCACTCTCTTCATGGCAATTCCAAGCTTAACATTAATAACAGCGCTTGTGTGTATTTCTGGGCCAATCACTGCCCTCACATAACGCTATGTCTCATGGGTACAACCCTTGTGTCTGTTAAATTGTTATCTGTGTGTAACGGATGTGAAATGGCTAGCTAGTTAGCGGGTACGCGCTAGTAGCATTTCAATCAGTTACGTCACTTGCTCTGAGACTTAAGTAGTGTTGCCCCTTGCTTTGCAAGAGCCGTGGCCTTTGTGGAGCGATGGGTAACGACTGTGCTTCGTGGGCAACCGTTGTTGATGTGTGCAGAGGGTCCCTGGTTCGCGCCCGTGTCGGGGCGAGGGGACGGTTTAAAGTTATACTGTTACATTGATGCTGTTGACCCGGATCACTGGTTGCTGCGGAAAAAGAGGAGGTTGAAAGGGGGGTGAGTGTAACGGATGTGAAATGGCTAGCTAGTTAGCGGGTACGCGCTAGTAGCATTTCAATCAGTTACGTCACTTGCTCTGAGACTTAAGTAGTGTTGCCCCTTGCTTTGCAAGAGCCGTGGCCTTTGTGGAGCGATGGGTAACGATGCTTCGTGGGCGACCGTCGTTGATGTGTGCAGAGGGTCCCTGGTTCGCGCCCGTGTCGGGGCGAGGGGACGGTTTAAAGTTATACTGTTACATGTGCACAATAAAGATCCCTGATTTCAATGATGGACCTTTTCTGATGCATAATGTTACTTCCGCTTTAGTCTTAGTTAATCCCATAACATGAATTTCAACATGTATTTTACATACAGTTGAAGTCGGAAGTTTACATACACTTAGGTTGGAGTCATTAAAACTAGTTTTTCAACCACTCCACAAATTTCTTGTTACCAAACTATAGTTTGGTCACTTTGGCAAGTCTACTTTGTGTATGACAAAAATAATTTTTCCAACAACCGTTTGCAAACAGATTATTTCACTTATAATTCACTGTATCACAATTCCAGTGGGTCAGAAGTTTACATACACTGAGTTTACTGTGCATTTAAACAGCTTGGAAAATTCCAGAAAATTATGTCATGGCTTTAGAAGCTTCTGATAGGCTAATTGACATAATTTGAGTCAATTGGAGTGCCTCTTTGCTTGACATCATGGGAAAATCAAAAGAAATCAGCCAAGTTGTAGACCTTCACAAGTCAGGTTCATCATTGGGAGAAATTTCCAAACGCCTGAAGGTACCACGTTCATCTGTACAAACAATAGTATGCAAGTATAAACACCATGGGACCACACAGCCGCCATACCGCTCAGGAAGGAGACGCGTTCTGTCTCCTAAAGATGAACGTACTTTGGTGCGAAAAGTGCAAAATCAATCCCAGAACAACAGCAAAGGACCTTGTGAAGATGCTTCAGGAAACAGGTACAAAATAGTCTATATCCACAGTAAAACGAGTCCTATATCGCCATAACCTGAAAGGCCGCTCCGCAAGGAAGAAGCCACTGCTCCAAAACCACCATAAAAAAAGCTTATGTTATGTTTAGAGGAAAAAGGGGGCGTCTTGCAAGCCGAAGAACACCATCCCAACGTGAAGCCCGGGGGTGGCAGCATCATGTTGTGCTTTGCTGCAGGAGGGGCTGGTGCACTTCACAAATAGATGGCATCATGAGGAGTGAAAATTGTGTGGATATATTGAAGCAACATCTCAAGATATCAGTCAGGAAGTTAAAGCTTGGTCGCAAATGGGTCTTCCAAAGTTGTGGCAAAATGGCTTAAGGACAACAAAGTCAAGGTATTGGAGTGGCCATCACAAAGCCCTGACCTCAATCACATAGGAAATTTGTGGGCAGAACTGAAAAAGCGTTTGCGAGCAAGGAGGCCTACAAACCTGACTCAGTTACACCTTAATGGCAATGCTACCAAATGCTAATTGAGTGAATGTTAACTTCTGACCCACTGGGAATATGATGAGATTAAAGAAATAAAAGCTGAAATAAGTCATTCTCTCTACTAGTATTCATACATTTCACATTCTTAAAATAAAGTGGTGATCGTAACTGACCTAAGAAAGGCAATTTTTACTAGGATTAAATGTCAGGAATTGTGAAAAACTGAGTTTAAATGTATTTGGCTAAGGTGTATGTAAAGTTCCGACTTCAACTGTACATGAAAGGCCCACTGGCAGACCGTATGCAGCGATCACAGAGCCTGCAGGATGAGTCCAGTGAGAGCCAGGACAGATGAATCCATCTGGGAGATGGAGATGGACATGTTAGTCAGGGAGACAGCAGGTAGCCTTGGCCTAAAAAAAAACTAAGATTGAGATCATGATGCTAATGGTGAACTTGCTATCACAGTATCTGTATTCAGTTTGTGAGATGTTAGCATTTTCTTTAAGGTTTATTATCTAGGTTGACTACTTTACATGAGCTGGTTTTATACCAGTAGACAACGTGCCTTTCAATTCAGAAGTTGCCATACCTAGCAACACAAATGAGGTGTTTTGCTATGATAAACCATCAACATGTCTCTGAAGAATCAATGGATCAATGTTTCTCTGAAGAAGCAATGGGTCAATGTTTCTTTAAATAATCAATGTGTCAATGTTTCTTTAAATAATCAATGTGTCAATGTTTCTTTAAATAATCAATGTGTCAATGTTTCTATGAATGAATCAATGTGTCAATGTTTCTTTAAATAATCAATGTGTCAATGTTTCTATGAAGGAATCAATGTGTCAATGTTTCTTTAAAGAAACAATGTGTCAGTGTTTCTATGAAGGAATCAATGTGTCAATGTTTCTATGAAGGAATCAATGTGTCAATGTTTCTATGAAGGAATCAATGTGTCAATGTTTCTTTAAAGAAACGATGTGTCAATGTTTCTTTAAATAATCAATGTGTCAATGTTTCTATGTTTCTATGAAGGACTCAATGTGACAATGTTTCTATGAAGAATCAACAGACACAAACACATACATAATAACGCACAATATGAAGGTCTGAAGGGTTGGTTTGGGATTTGATTGTTCTGAAGTATCCCTATGAGTTTATAAACAGCCGGTCTCATGGGTAGATTTAACCTGGGGCACATAGGATCAGCTTTACCATTAGGAGTTAACATGCAAAAACAGACCTTAGCAGTTTTTTTTGGCAAGGGGCAACAGATCTAGGATCCGCTTAACCTCCACAGATCCTAACCTTAACCATAAGGGGTGCAAATCTCAAAACTTAACTTAGATCAGCTAGCCAGAGGAAGCTTCACCCTGCTCCATTGTTAAATAATAATGAAAAATAAAAATGTAATGTATTTATTTTCGTTCGCAAAAAAAAAAGATCTGACATTCCATGTCTCCTGTGTGTGTTTGACATTTGACCCTGTGCAGGACAAGTCGACCCCGACCCAAGACGACCAGCACTCCTGGGACAGCTTCAAGACCATGACCCCTGAGCTGTCCATCGTGCCGGGGGAGCACAAGGACAGGATGGAGCTGCACAACAAGACCACCTGGGACTCCTCGTCTGCCAACACACCTGACACGTCCGAGGGGGACTTCCAGACTGAAGTGTGATGAGGCAGAGAAACACACACACACACATGCAGAAACACACATACAAAGAAACCCAGATAACGCATATACACACACAAACAAAAATGTTCACACAGACAGAAATGCAAAAACAACTACATTCAGAATCAGAGAAACACACACACACACACACACACACACACACACACACACACACACACACACACACACACACACACACACACACACACACACACACACACACACAAGCGTAGACAAACAGGTAGCCACATGTACATACATAGACAGACACACAGCACTCCTCCAAACTGCTCACATCCTAAAATCTGCTCTCTAAAGGATGATATCATTTGTTTACTGCTAATGTGGACAAGGACAAAGCAAAGACAACTGTTCTCTTCTATATTTTCAAACAGACTTTAAATGAGAGAACAGGGGCTTGAAAGAGACTGGGACTGAGAAATTTTTAAATGGACTAAAAAACTGAAAAACTTTCTGAAAAATGTCTTGGTTTTATTCACTGGAAAAAAGGATTCTCTTTCACCTGTTTGATGATTTGAAAAAAAAAAATGAATATTTCTGCACCGTTCTGTTCTTTTTATAGAGAAGAAATCTCACTGATGTTTGGCACACTGTTAAACCCCTTAGGCTCCCTCTCTTCATTTCTCTCCTTCTTTCCCTTCTAATGGATGACGCAAGCACTCGTTTTTTCTTCTCTTGTTTGGGAGGGGTTGGGGAGGGGCAAGTATGGAGATATAGAACGGATCATTGACATGTGACATCCTCTGCTAAGTCTCACACTCTGCTCTCGTCATCCTTTTTCAATGTCGTGTGTTTTCCTTTTTGTATTGTTATAATTTTAGTTATGATGTCCTTTCTCTTTGGTTAAAACATTTTTTACCAACAAAAACAATTTGTGACAAAAAAAACCTTCAACTGAGTTTCAGTTGTTGTCTCATTGTCTGTCTCTTATATGAAAGTCCTCTTTTATTTTGAGTTTCCGTTCATGCTTGTGCTGCCTTTTCCATGCGGAATTTTAAAGAGTGATTTATAACACATCTGTGATATGTGAGCTTGCTTTCTGAGACAACATGTTCTCAACGGTACACCTGTGGGAATTGAGCGAAGGGTATCATCCAGATTCACGCACATTTCCATCGCTCTTTTTCCAGTTCAGTAAAAAAAGTATTTCAAAGTCTTGAAACATTTGAATCAATTACAGACATAACCAACCAAAGCTGTCTTTCTGTCAGGAGAGTGTAGCCTATCTGAAAGTGTTGCTGTAGCGTTTCCCCTCCCTCCAAATGGATCCCAGGTCTTGTTATAAGTCTATTTCAATTATTCTTACTCCCACTGCTTTAGGTGCTGTATGGATCACTGTGCCGTGCATCTGCTCTCATCCCCTCAAGAAAACAGGCAAATAAAGTCATCTATAGTTTCAGATGCAAGGACCCGAGGTGCTTTTGCTACTCAGCTTGTCCGTAGTTGTCTTTGTTGTGAATGAAAGAGAGGCAGCAAAACAAGGAATAGATGGATAGTTAGGATAGCAACTCAACCCAAATGTTCCGCTTTGGTCAGACATGCTGCCAGGGCTTTTGTGGAAAATGTAGACAGGTGTGAAATCAAAGTATATCCCCAAACATGTTCATTGTATTTCTCTCTCTTTCTCTCTCTCTCTCTCTCTCTCTCTCTCGCTCTTTCTCTTTCTCTCTCTCTCTTCTATTCTTCTCTCTGTTTATCTCTCTCACTCGCAGTCTGTCTCACTGTTTCTCTCACTCTCACATTCCTCACTCCACCATGGATCATGAAATCTTCATGTAACAGTGCAGTCCTTTCTATCAGCTCTCACACAAACACAACTCGAGGAGAGAGAGAAAGAGAGAGAGAGAGATTAAAATGAAATGGAAGAGAGAACAGAGTAAGAGATGCGAGGGAGACATAAGAAGAGATAGAGATGATACAGGGAGTAAAATGGGATAGAGGTATTTTCTGCACGACATACGGCACTGGTCACAAGCAGTGCGCTAAATGGGTAATAGAGTGCCATTTGGGACGCAGACAAATCACTTTTGAGTTGACTATATAAAGTTGAAAACATCAGACAGAAAAAAACACCCACACCTGACTATGTTTTAATACTACGCTCTTAGAAAGAAGGTGCTATCTAGAAATGTAAAGGGTTCTTCATCTGTCCCCATAGGAGGACCACTGAAAAAAACATTTTTGGTTGCAGGTAGAATCAATGTGGGTTCCATGTAGAGCTCTTTCTACAGAGCGTCTACATGGACCCCAAAACAGTTCTACCTGGAACCAAAAAAGGGTTCTCCTGTGGGGACAGATGAATAACCTTTTAGGAACCCTTTTTTCAAAGAGTAAATAGCACCCTTCCACTAATTCACTATACTCTTGACTCTCCACTCCCTTCACTAAGTACTGAGAGTTGGTTACAGAGATGAGGTGTTTTAAAGGTATACCTCCTGGAGGGCACATCTCCAGGGTTAGTCCTTACACACTCCCTAGCAGATGTGCAATACCTCCCAATTAGACTAGGGCTGTGGAGAGAAAGAGAGAGAGGAGGGATGAGAAAGAGAACAAGCGAGATTGACAGAACAGAATACAATGAGAGAAAAGAGAATGATATAAAATCAGTGAGAGAAAGAGCTATAGAGGGAGAGTAAGGGAGAGCTAAATAGGTAGCGAGAGAGAGAACTAGAGATGGAGAGCAGCGGTGAGCTCTAACAGTAATTATCCAGGGGAATGTCCTGACATTTGTCCTGACATTTTCCGAGGCTGCCCTCAAACCATCTGTGTAAAGATCGCAAATGGTACAGCATGGAACACACACACAGATGGCAAGACAAGAGAGCCTGCCTCTCCAACCTTTACCGCTAATCAGCTGATATGCAGCTCTAGCAGGACGAAGTCGCCCCAGACGCTGATCTACGGTCAGTTTTGCATTACCCCTCCCTAATGGTTTGGGTTGGGAATGTGGGCAGGGTAAACTGATCCAAAATCATTTTCTAATGGCTACTTATCTCTGACTCATCATACAACTGTGAAGGGAAAGTTTATGATAGGTACTCATGAGACTGTAGAATCACCTTAGTTCTCTCACACAGAGGAACGGCTGATGGTATCCTAATCCTTGTTCTATCCTAATCTTAATCCCAAATGCCAGAACCAGGTTGATAAATACCACACTAGAGAGACAGGTAAGTGAGAGAGTGGGGATGCAACTTCCTGAATTGACAAACTTCTACAGATCATCAAGATAACTAGTGTTTAAATTGGTCCATGATCGTGTGACTGTTCCTAAATCTGTTTCATTCCATCAATCAGTGTCCACTTCCTTGGTGATCACCTCTGATCTGTTCTACCAGAAAACCCATCTGATTAATACAGAAGAGAACTTCTCTACCTCTAAAGCGATGTGTTGTGTTAGTTGTTTTTTTCATGGGCTTTTGAAAAGTTTCAGACGATGAATATACAATCTGTCAATGAGAACTTCAATCATTAAACTTCATAACCGTAAATCCTGTAAAGATTTAGTGAATTGCACAGATGAGGTATTGAAAGCAGTATTTTTGAAATGTATCTCCAGAGTGTGTGGTTTGATGCAAGAATATGATACATTTACTAAACTCTAGATACATGAGAGTTTGATAGGTGCAACAAACAGAAACTTTGATCTTGGACTACAGAGGTTACCCTCCAACCTACCATGCTTGAGATGTTGACCTAGCTTCTCATACAACCATCACAGCTCTCCCACTGGTGTTACAAAAGAAAGTCACTCCTTCCTTTTCCTCCCACATTCATGTTTTTTATACATAAGATTGTACAAAGTAGTCCTCTGTTTTCATAGAGTGTCTTTTTATATGAAAATAAATTTTCAAATTGATTCAAGTGTGTCATGTTGATACCTGGTGGTTTGGGCCCTTGTCAGAGAACTACTGTAGCCGGGATACAAGTGTGTGTTCTGCTCTCTTGTCAGAGAACTACTGTAGCCGGGATACAAGTGTGTGTTCTGCTCTCTTGTCAGAGAACTACTGTAGCCGGGATACCAGTGTGTGTTCTGCTCTCTTGTCAGAGAACTACTGTAGCCGGGATACCAGTGTGTGTTCTGCTCTCTTGTCAGAGAACTACTGTAGCCGGGATACCAGTGTGTGTTCTGCTCTCTTGTCAGAGAACTACTGTAGCCGGGATACAAGTGTGTGTTCTGCTCTCTTGTCAGAGAACTACTGTAGCCGGGATACAAGTGTATGTTCTGCTCTCTTGTCAGAGAACTACTGTAGCCGGGATACCAGTGTGTGTTCTGCTCTCTTGTCAGAGAACTACTGTAGCCGGGATACAAGTGTATGTTCTGCTCTCTTGTCAGTAAACTACTGGAAACTGGATCAGTGGCGGTTCTAACTGTCATTTTTATTCTAACATTTGTAACAACACAAATAATCATAACATTTAAAACTATATAAATATAAAAATATGTACAAAAATAAGACTCATAAATATCAAAAAGAAGTAACAAAGACAAATAGAAACAAATTGTAGTATATAAATACAAATAAAAAAGAGAATACAATTATTACACTATTACCCTATTGCTAACAAGAAACAAACTAATAAAACTAAATTGCACAAATCCTATATCACACAAATACACAAATAGAAAAACACACTTATAAAGAAGAGAACCTGATTATTACTCAATTGCACATCAAACAAGAAACACAAACTGCACTAACTGCCATCTAAACCCTGTCCTTTCTTGCCTTCCTTGATGCAAAGTCATCAATTACATCATCATAAGAAATCTGCCCAGCAATTGCATGGTTAATACTGATGATGGCAAGGCCACTAAGGCGTTCCTGTGACATGGTGGACCTCAGGTAGGATGTGATGAGCTTCTGCTTTGAAAGCTCCTCTCTGCTTCAGCTACTGTCACTGGAAGAGTGAGACAAATTCTGAGAGCAGTCCACAAATGTGGATACATTTCTGAGAGCTCCCCTTCGTGTATAAATATCAACACCTCAAGCAGGGTCATGGTCTTCGACGGCAAGTCAGGCAAGTTCTTCAGTTCCTGTGCAAGCTCTCTGCCATCCAAGTCTGAGTGTTCTTTATAGTGCAGTGTCACACTAAGGGCCTCACATTGTTCTGTCAGCTCCTCATTTGAGAGACGTTGGAAGGTTGACAACACTCCAAACTTCTCTCACACATTTACCAATGTGGAAAATCTTTCCTGAAGGTCTGAGGTTGCAGCATCAACAACGACACTGAACAATGTCACCTCCAGCTTCTTCAGGCCATCACTCAAAGGCTCATCAAATGATTTGTATGAAAAGTGCAGCTTTGTGGACCTCAGCCTTTTCGTTGAAGAACGGCCTCTACATTCATACCCTCGCAAATATCCTTGGCTGACGTTTGTGCAGTCATAAAGCCTGTTGCCCTGTAGTTGCTGAGACCTCTCAATTCAATTCAAGGTGGTTTATTGACATGGGAAACATATGTTAACATTGCCAAAGCAAGTGAAGTAGATAATATACAAAAGTGAAATAAACAATAAAAAATAAACAGTAAACATTACACTCACAGAAGTTCCAAAATAATAAAGACATTTAAAATGTCATATTATGTATATATACAGTGTTGAAGAGATGTGCAAATGGTTAAAGTACAAAAGGGAAAATAAATCAACATAAATATGGGTTGAATTTACAATGGTGTTTGTTCTTCACTGGTTGCCCTTTTCTTGTGGCAACAGGTCACAAATCCTGCTGCTGTGGTGGCACACTGTGGTATTTCACCCAGTAGATATGGGTGTTTATAAAAATTGGGTTTGCTTTCGAATTCTTTGTGGGTCTGTGTAATCTGACGGAAATATGTGTCTCTAATATGGTCATCGATTTGGCAGGAGGTTAGGAAGTGCAGCTCAGTTTCCACCTGATTTTTTGGGCAGTGTTCACATAGCCTGTCTGCTGTTGAGAGCCAGGTCTGCCTACGGCGACCTTTCTCAATAGCAAGGCTATGCTCACTGAGTCTGTACATAGTCAAAGCTTTCCTTAATTTTGGGTCAGTCAGAGTGGTCAGGTATTCTGCCACTGTGCACTCTGTTTAGGGCCAAATAGCATTCTAGTTAGCTCTGTTTTTTTGTTAATTCTTTCCAATGTGTCAAGTAATTATCTTTTTATTTTCTCATGATTTGGTTGGGTCTAGTTGTGTTGCTGTCCTGGGTCTCTGTGGGGTCTGTTTGTGTTTGTGAACAGAGCCCCAGGACCAGCTTGCTTAGGGGACTCTTCTCCAGGTTCATCTCTTTGTAGGTGATGGCTTTGTTAAGGAAGGTTTGGGAATCGCTTCCTTTTAGGTGTTTGAAGAATTTAACAGCTCTTTTTTGGATTTTGATCATTGGTGGGTATTGGCCTAATTCTGCTCTGCATGCATTATTTGATGTTTTACGTTGTACACAGAGGATATTTTGGCAGAATTCTGCATGCAGAGTCTCAATTTGGTGTTTGACCAATTTTGTGAATTCTTGGTTGGTGAGCGGACCCCAGACCTCACAACCATAAACGGCAATGGGTTCTGTGTTTTTTTTGCCAGATCCTAATTGGTATGTCAAATTTTATATTCCTTTTGATGGAATAGATGGCCTTTCTTGCCTTGTCTCTCAGATCTTTCACAGCTTTGTGGAAGTTACCTTTGGCACTGATGTTTAGGCCGAGGTATGTATAGTTTTTTGTGAGCTCTAGAGCAACAGTGTCTCTCTCTGTCTTTCTGAGAAAACTGACTGAGAAAACTGACTGAGAAGACTGACTGAGAAGACTGACTGAGAAGACTGACTGCAACATCCACATGCATACTGGGTGACTGCATCAGCTTACTCACTTGTTGAATCTGGCTCAAAATCTGATACCACACCACTGTACAGATGCTGAAGCGGTATGATCCCACCTCCTCTGACAAGGACTGGGCCTCAATCTTCATCACAGGGTCTTTGGTTTGATCCCTCACCTCAATCAGGGCCTCTCACAGCTGCTGCCTGGTACCTCAGTGGCTCGACACTCTTAACTTGACTCTCCCACCTTGTCTCAGTCCACATTTTCAAAGTGATGTCCACATGTTTTTTCAGGATGGCCCGTCGCTGTGTGGAGGCTGAGAACAAAGTGTACAGTTTGTGTAAGATGCCAAAGTAACCTGTGGCATCGACAGAAATTTTAGCAGCACCAGCCACAACCAGGTTCAATGTGTGAGCCCCACATAGCACACATAGAGCTCTTGGATTCATTTCCAGGAGTCTGGCTTGGACACCTTTTTCCGTCTCATGTTTCTCCTTCATCATAAGACTGTCCTCTTTAGCTCCTCTAATCTTTTGAGAATCAGGGATGCCAAATGTTGGCCTGTGGACTCCTCTACCTCCAAAATCCCCATAAAATGATAATTTATGTGGGGCTCCTTCTTCGTTGACACAATCCTAATCACAACTGACAACTGTTCAGTGTGGCTGACATCTGAGGTGCAATCTAGAATGATAGAGAATAATTTTGCCAGCTTGATGTCACTCACCATTATTGAAATGACCTTGCTGCTCAAGAAATCAATGAGTTCATTCTGTATTTGATGGCCAAGGTAGCTGGATGTGTGACTTGAGGTCCCTTGATGGACTCGGTTAAGGTGCTCTTTCATGACTGGATCAAATTGTGCCATCAGTTCAACCTCTTTCATTTGATGGAGAGTCCCCTTAGTGCCAGATTTGTCATTGCCAGACTGCACAATAGCAGTCAGACGTGTCAACACCTCTCTCCATCTTTCCCTCTCAGCCTCCATAAGTGCCAGCTCACGCTTATCAATTGTTACCCCTTTTTTGATCCTCATTGCCAGTTCTTTCCATGTTTTCATTCAGTTTTGTTGTTCTGAACTGCTGCCACGTGAAGTCAGATAAAGAACGTGCATGTTTCCAGTCTGTCAGTTCTGAGTTTGTTAAATGAATTTTCTTCTTAGAAAAGAGTTTGCAGCAGAAGCAGAAGAGGCTGTTGTTTCTTTCAGAATACACCAACCAACTTCTAGGGATGTTTTCACCACTCAACAAGGTCTTCCTGAAATACTGGTGGTGGCAACTTCTTCCATCACACTCATTCCTTGGGAAAACAAAGTTAGGTGGTACCTCACTTGGTCCTCTGCAAACTAGTTGTGTCCGATTCTGTCAGTCAGAACTGAAGGCCAGTCAGCAGGGTCTGTAGACAGTGGTTCATCCTCAGCCGCAGGGTTTGGTGGGGATGCTGCTACAGGCATTTCTAAAGGAGAGCACATGGCCATTCGTTTACACACGTTATTCACAGCATTTATAGGGGTGGAACATCCCACATACATACCCAGTAATAAGTAATAAAATCATCATTGTTACCTACAATATGGAAACTCAAAACTTTGCAAAAAGGAAATTATTTATTTAGTTTATGTTATGCAGGGATGCCCACATAAACACATCTGCGTGTACCCACACACACGTGCATGTGCGCACAAACACACCTGAAGAATCCTGCTGGGGTGAAGTGGAAGCAAATGGGTCTTCATCGTCATCCTCAGGCTCAGACAACATTTGTGAAGATACCTGTGTGGCGAAGATGTGGATGGCTCCTCATCCTGAGGCTCCGAGATAATTCCTGAAGAGGCCTGTGTGACTGAGGAGGTGGACGGCCCCTCATCCTGAGGCTCCGAGATAATTCCTGAAGAGGCCTGTGTGACTGAGGCGGTAGAGGACTCCTCATCCTGAGGCTCCGAGATAATTCCTGAAGACGCCTGTGTGACTGAGGAGGTAGAGGACTCCTCATCCTGAGGCTCCGAGATAATTCCTGAAGAGGCCTGTGTGACTGAGGCGGTAGAGGACTCCTCATCCTGAGGCTCCGAGATAATTCCTGAAGAGGCCTGTGTGACTGAGGCGGTAGAGGACTCCTCATCCTGAGGCTCCGAGATAATTCCTGAAGAGGCCTGTGTGACTGAGGCGGTAGAGGACTCCTCATCCTGAGGCTCCGAGATAATTCCTGAAGAGGCCTGTGTGACTGAGGAGGTAGAGGACTCCTCATCCAGACCAGTGCCAGAGGGTGCTCCAAAATATTTCAGAAGTGTCCCTGAATTTGCATTGAAATACAGTATATGAGTCTGACACCCTAAATACATTTGTTGCACAATTAAATATGCATATCATTATGCACAATTTATCAAACTTTCAGAAATCTCCCTCAACGTGATCAAGACAAAGGAGATGATGAGATGATGAGGAAAGCGGTACCGGAGCGCCAAGTCTAGGTCCAAGAGACTTCTAAACTGCTTCTACCCCTTACTCTCTGTTATTATCTATGCATATCCAATCTATGCTTCCCCCTGTATATAGACTCCACATTGACTCTGTACCGGTACCCCCTGTATATAGACTCCACATTGACTCTGTACCGTACCCCCTGTATATAGACTCCACATTGACTCTGTACCGGTACCCCCTGTATATAGACTCCACATTGACTCTGTACCGGTACCCCCTGTATATAGACTCCACATTGACTCTGTACCGGTACCTCCTGTATATAGCCTCCACATTGACTCTATACCAGTACCCCCTGTATAAAGCCTCCACATTGACTCTGTACCAGTACCCCCTGTATATAGACTCCACATTGACTCTGTACCGGTACCCCCTGTATATAGACACCACGTTAACGCATGTGACAAATAAAATGTGATTTGATTTGAAATGAACCATACAACCTCCTTGGCTAATTCTAGTCATAGAACACCCCAAAAGACTCAATATATCACAAAAGATACACTATATCAGCATAATATATCAGCATAAGACGTTTTTTAAGTTAACCTACAGCATTGGAAGTTCCCCTTACTGAGCTCAGGACCTAGTCAATACAATCACAGAATACCTTTATGATGTCACCTCGATGAAAGTTAACCAAATCAATAATGTGCTAGTTAGGTAGTAATTGTTTTGCTGCAGGCTACACACATTATGATGAAACTGTGTGGAATTATATCCAATGTTATGTAAGCTAGTTGGACAGAAAACGGAACATTGTCGCCCTATGTGTAATAGCATAGCAAGCAACATAGCAACATATGCTAACAAACATAAGTGTTATACTAGCCAATTTCATTACATACATGATATTATACTCATAAAGAGATGACATAGCTGCATAACTTTATCTTCTGCACGTTTCTCCTCTTCTTCTTTCCTCTTTTTCCTAAACTGGGCACCCGATGGCTTAGACCTTTTCTTATCCATGTGTGTTGATTTGGCAATCGAGCATCAATACATACCCATCCCCCAACACTGTCAACCAAGAGTCAAGACTACATTACCCATCCCCCAACACTGTCAACCAATAGTCAAGACGACGTTACCCATCCCCCAACACTGTCAACCAAGTGTCAAGACTACATTACCCATCCCCCAACATTGTCAACCAAGAGTCAAGACGACGTTACCCATCCCCCAACACTGTCAACCAAGTGTCAAGACTACATTACCCATCCCCCAACACTATCAACCATGAGTCAAGACTACATTACCCATCCCCCTAACACTGTCAACCATGAGTCAAGACTACATTACCCATCCCCCAACAGTATCAACCAAGAGTCAAGACTACATTACCCATCCCCCAACACTGTCAACCAAGAGTCAAGATGACATTACCCATCCCCCAACACTGTCAACCAAGAGTCAAGACGACGCTACCCATCCCCCAACACTGTCAACCAAGAGTCAAGACTACATTACCCATCCCCCAACACTGTCAACCAAGAGTCAAGACTACATTACCCATCCCCCAACACTGTCAACCAAGAGTCAATAATATATTACCTATACCCCAACACTGTCAACCAAGAGTCAAGACTACATTACCCATCCCCATCACTGTCAACCAAGAGTCAAGACTACATTACCCATCCCCTAACACTGTCAACCAAGAGTCAAGACTACATTACCCATACCCCAACACTGTCAACCAAGAGTCAATACTATATTACCCATACACCAACACTGTCAACCAAGAGTCAAGACTACATTACCCATCCCCATCACTGTCAGCCATGAGTCAAGACTACATTACCCATCCCCCAACACTGTCAACTAAGAGTCAAGACTACATTACCCATCCCCCAACACTGTCAACCAAGAGTCAAGACTACATTACCCATCCCCCAACACTGTCAACCAAGAATCAAGACTACATTACCCATCCCCCAACACTGTCAACTAAGAGTCAAGACTACATTACCCATCCCCCAACACTGTCAACCAAGAGTCAAGACTAAACCAAATCACCTTGGTGGTGTGCAGACTGGTTTTATATTATTCTTAACCATTTCGCACAAACCAGAAAAAAATGCAACAATATGTCTGTGAAACTATATATTCACAGTATTATGAATGAATTGTGGTTTATTTGGTAGCATTTCGTAGTGTGACTGATTTTACTAATTGCATTAGTACTGTACAAAGTTAGAGGTGTGCTATTTGATAGATTCCCCTGCTCCCCCTACCCCGGGCTTCTAGTGGGGAGACCTGAGGTCAACCTGCCCCCGCCCCCTTCCCCATCTCGTACTTCTGAGTGGGAGACCTTCCCAGGCAGTAGCCTGCCTAGCTCACGAACTAGAGTCAGGGTGCCCACTCCGACAAGGTTAATTGACCCACAGACCCACACGGTGACATGATATCATTGACATGACGTGTAAATGAGCGATAGAAAACAGATCGCGCAAATCACAAATGTCACCATTCCAATTTTTTAGGTACGGGCGCCCCATGCCACCCACGGCAAGATGCCACCCCGGGTGGCTGCCCGTGTCGCCCATGCCTAAATCCGCCGCTGGCCTGGATACCAGTGTGTGTTCTGCTCTCTTGTCAGAGAACTACTTTAGCCTGGATACCAGTGTGTGTTGTGCTCTTTTGTTGGAGATCTACTGTAGCCTGGATACCAGTGTGTGTTGTGCTCTTTTGTTGGAGAACTACTGTAGCCTGGATACCAGTGTGTGTTGTGCTCTTTTGTTGGAGAACTACTGTAGCCTGGATACCAGTGTGTGTTCTGCTCTCTTGTCAGAGAACTACTTTAGCCTGGATACCAGTGTGTGTTGTGCTCTTTTGTTGGAGAACTACTGTAGCCTGGATACCAGTGTGTGTTGTGCTCTTTTGTTGGAGAACTACTGTAGCCTGGATACCAATGTGTGATGTGCTCTTTTGTCAGAGAACTACTGTAGCCTGGATAACCAGTGTGTGTTATGCTCTCTTGTCAGGCCCGGGTACTGACTGATATGCTGTAGTTCGTGGTTCACAACATCATCACACACAAGGCAATGCATTTCAGTAAATGCAATCCACTTCACTGAATGGAGTTTATTTCAATGAAAGTACTGTATACTGGGCATGAGATTCAAGTCAGAGTTAGGGTGTTGGATATGCACTTTAAAGAATTGTCATGCCAAATATTGGAGTTGGCAAGATAGCAGAAAAAATCTGGGACCAGGCTAGAAACAGATCTGAGACTGAGCTAGAAACAGATCTGGGAACAGGCTAGAAACAATCTGGGACCAAGCGAGAAGTAGATCTGGGATGAGGCTAGAAACAATCTGTGACCGAGCTAGAAACAAATCTGTGACCGAGCTAGAAACAAATCTGGGACCGAGCTAGAAACAAATCTGGGACCGAGCTAGAAACAATCTGGGACCGAGCTAGAAACAATCTGGGACCGAGCTAGAAACAATCTGGGACCGAGCTAGAAACAATCTGGGACCGAGCTAGAAACAAATCTGGGACCAGGCTAGAACACTGCATATTACACTTCCAATTGTAATTTGATTGACACTGTCATTTTGATGAATCAATATCAACAAAGTGACAACAAACAAAGTGCAACAAGAAGTTTGTTAAATAGTGTTGTTCAAGGACACTCTGTGGACTTGTGTTGGTGCAGCGCTACTGAGCCGAGTGAGAGCATTAAACACAGTGCACACGCCTCATACTCCCACCGCCTGCTCCCAGAGGCTTGTGGGTAATTAAGTGAGAGCGCAGACGGGTCCGCCCACGAGGCGGCCATACATCACCTCAGGAGAGGCCACTGAGAGGTAGAGAGGAAACAAGTGGAAGGACTTAAAGGAGGACTAAATGGAAACGTGAAGGAGAGATCAAAGAGAAAGTGAAGAAGAATAGGATACGGAGAGAAAGAGAGAGAGCGAGAGTGACAGAGAAGGGAGACATTGATCCATACTCCATTGAATACTTTATTGATCCATTTCCTATATCTGAGAGCAAACGCTTTGAACTCCCATCACAAGTTCTCCCAGAGGCTTGTGGGTAATTAACTGACCGCTGACGTGTTAAGTCACCCAGGGAGAAGCCACTCTGAGATTTGCGTTCACACAGGAAGGGATAGTTCGGGAAAGAGGGAAAGAGGAGTAGGAGGTGACAGAGAGAAAGACGGACATGATGACAGAGAGAAAGACGGACATGAAAATGGCAACGACAAAAAGGTCAAGAGAGAAAAAAAGAAAATCAAAGCGGGAGAAAGAAGTGAGAGTAAAAAGTGAGAAAGCAAGGAGAGAAGAGAAACAGAGATCCAGTCCAGCTGTGCTATATCTCTCTATCGGACAGGACTAAATGACATTGAGAGGCAAGAACAGAGACAATTTGATGTAGGCAGAGTCAGACCAAGGGAAAGAAAACAGGGAAAATCCATTGGCTTGATGCTGGTGTCATGTTTCCCTGTCCTGAAACTCCCCGTTCTGTGGCCGGCATATGTTTCAGTCCCCTAGGCTCTGCCTCGACACTGCTCTAGCAGAGAAATACACCGAACGAAGGTGATGGATGGATGGACAGATGAATGGATAGGGAGGAGAGGAGAAGAGAGGGACTTAGTTGTAGAGTTACTTAAGGTCAGATGAAAACTTGTGTGATTTCGTTCAAACTACTTGTCTTGAAATTGTGCTCTAGTCTTACAATGCATTATAGGGTGACATGGCTGCAGTCCAAACACTTAAAACACACACCCTATCCTCTCAGCCTTCAAATTCAGTGAATACTTCTGATGACGTATCATGACGTCTGATGAGTTACACTTGCAGGGCAAGGGACAAGGGAGGAAGGAATTCTTTTTAAATGGACCACCCTCGCCCGGAAATTCATCACCGGTAGGTAGCTTGTGGGTGCTTTATATGCGCTATAGTCAATTATGATTGCATGTCTACTTACATTAACTATATAATTATTAATATACACCTACTGCATGATAGCCAGAAAATGAATTAGCTAACTAACGTTAGCCTGCCTAGCTACTTCTGAAGAAAGAAAATGTTTTATTTCTACAATTTCCAAAGCTAATCAAACGAAAACATCATACATTTTACGAGACGTGTTTGTGCATTAGTAACTTATTTGCATTTGTTTTTATTTACACTTGTATGTTGACTCCATATTGACATTGAGGTTTTAAGTTTTGGCGGACTTTTCTTAGCGGATTGCGAATCATCGCGAATCGAATTATGTGGTGTTTCAGGCCCCAAAGTGAACATAATTCGTACACTCGCAAACTTCATTAAAAACGAGGGGTGAGGGGCTTACTTTGCAAACTTCCCTTGCTTGGCTAATCATTTGGACCGACGACAAATATGGCCGCTGGGATTCCCCCAAGGGCATAAGGAGAGGGTAAGTGGACGAGGGTGTGTCTTTTCTGACTTTGAAATGCAGCCTATAAATGCAAAAAAATGCATTTTAGACACAGGTGACTGAAAGACAGTATTACCAAGAAAACCACCCTGCACATTTTGCCTTAGAAATGAATGTAACCAAGGATTATGGATGAAGACTGTCATGAAAATAAAATAACCCGCCGTCATAACTGGCGGGTGATGGGGTTTACGGACCGTTGACTGAAGACGGGACAGCTAGGCATTCTTGCAGTTGAGTCTGTTTTTCCAAGGATACATGGACTCTTTACAGCGTGATGAAACTGTTGCTCTTTGCTGAAACAAGCAAGGTGTTGTAGCAGCCATGCAGTCAGGAACGGAGGAGACTATGTGTGTCATAATATACTGTATATCTTTTGTTTATTTTTGCTATTCAAATGATTACAATGGCTACTGCCGTCATTTGGCTGACCAATAACCGTCATCCAAAGTTCCATGACCGTCACAGATTTAATAACAGTCCTAAAGCATTTTATCAGTGATTGTAAATAGCTTATTACATGAAGTCTGACCAAACATCTCAGTTGACCTCATCCATAACATTATGGATCAGATCCCCCCTAAATGCCTCTCTATGGCACACTCTAAATGTTGGCTCCAGCCCTTGGCATTGGCATGGATGGGAGAGTGACTGGATCTGGGCAACTGCCCTGTCACAATGGCATTGGAACCCTGTCTATCAGAAAAGGCTTCCGTTGCGCTTCATCAACATTCTAGTCTCACTGAACCATAGAGTGGTCCACTGCAGAGACCCCAGCGGAGCACTGGAGTGAACATCGAAGCACTGGAGCGAGCGATTGTAGACAATGGTTTGTTGCGGAGCCTGCCAAGAGCTCTGGAGTGTTTGGCATAATGCAGCAGTGTCATGGGGGAGATTCAAGGACTCAAAGTAGCTGGGATGAACTCCACTCGAGCTATCCCACATGCACCTGCTTCCAAACAAACACATGACCATATGCCTTACATTAGTGTCCTCTTGTCTATGCTAATGTCAAGCATCACCCAAGCATTGTAGGAACCACAAATTGTCAATCCAGACAATTATTTTGTAACCCTAACAAGGGGTACTGGCACGACTGCTTTAAAGTGCTGTAATTGGAGAGTCAACGTCACTGCTTCTGGCACTGCTCAGACTCTTTCACTACAGTGTCAAGTGTCAAGTGTTTCCCACCTTCCATGGATGTCTGAGAGGGAGGGGTGAGAAGGTGTGATATTCTCCAGCGGAGGTGCCTCGTAGCTGGGGTAATGAGACAGCATACCCACCATCGCTTTCCAGTACCAGCTGCCTGGTGGCAGATGACCTGAAGTAAAAGCTCTAAATGAGCCACTTCACACTTCCGTGCAATTTGTCACACACACACACACACACACACACACACACACACACACACACACACACACACACACACACACACACACACACACACACACACACACACACACACACACACACACACACACACACACACACACACACAGTGGGTTTCTCCATTTCTCTAAGGCTTTTTCACATCCAATTGAACTGGAAATTACAACCTTGGTGTGATGTTATTCTCAGCAGGTGCTTACATGGGTATGACCACTGTCCAAATAAAAGGAGTGGGAGATATTACCCTAGACAGACTTGTCAAACACCTTTTTCAATGAGAGAAGGTCTTGTGATCTTCTCCAATGATATGCAATAACTAAAGGCAGGAGTTTTTTTTAACATGACAGTCCCAGGGCTAAGGCTTGACTCAGATTGTTTTAACATGACAGTCCCGGGGCTAAGGCTTGACTCAGATTGTTTTAACATGACAGTCCCAGGGCTAAGGCTTGACTCAGGTTGTTTTAACATGACAGTTCCAGGCTTGACTCAGATTGTTTTAACATGACAGTTCCAGGGCTAAGGCTTGACTCGGATTGTTTTAACATGACAGTCCCAGGGCTAAGGCTTGACTCAGGTTGTTTTAACATGACAGTTCCAGGCTTGACTCAGATTGTTTTAACATGACAGTTCCAGGGCTAAGGCTTGACTCAGATTGATTTAACATGACAGTCCCAGGGCTAAGGCTTGACGCAGATTGTTTTAACATGACAGTTCCAGGGCTAAGGCTTGACTCAGATTGATTTTTATTTTTTATTTATTTTACCGTTATTTTACCAGGTAAGTTGACTGAGAACACGTTCTCATTTGCAGCAACGACCTGGGGAATAGCCACAGGGGAGAGGAGGGGGACGAACGAGCCAACTGTAAATTGGGGATTATTAGGTGACCATGATGGTTTGAGGGCCAGATTGGGAATTTAGCCAGGACACCGGGGTTAACACCCCTACTCTTACGATAAGTGCCATGGGATCTTTAATGACCTCAGAGAGTCAGGACACCCGTTTAACGTCCCATCCGAAAGACGGCACCCTACACAGGGCAGTGTCCCCAATCACTGCCCTGGGGCATTGGGATATTTTTTTTAGACCAGAGGAAAGAGTGCCTCCTACTGGCCCTCCAACACTACTTCCAGCAGCATCTGGTCTCCCATCCAGGGACTGACCAGGACCAACCCTGCTTAGCTTCAGAAGCAAGCCAGTAGTGGTATGCAGGGTGGTATGGACAGTTCCAGGGCTAAGGCTTGACTCAGATTGTGGGAAGACATAGAAAGTTTCAAACACACACACTAGTGACTTCCATATTCATGACACATGCATTTACCCTTCCTTTCAACCCATCTATTACTTTCCTTTGTTCCCTCCCCCTCTTTTTTCTCATGCGGCAGTATTTCACTCACCACTCATTCTTTCTGTCCCTTTTCTGTATGACTATATCTCTGTCTCTGTTTCTCATCTCATCTGCATCTTCTTCTTCATACCCCCAGTCTATTAATCCTTGTGAGACAAGCATGGTACATGCTCACTACACACTGCACAAAAATAGTTATATCTAGAACCAAAAAGGGTTCTTCGGCTGTCCCAATAGGAGAACCCTTTGAAGAACCCATTTTGGTTCCAGATAGAACTTTTTGGGGATTCATGTACCATCCTTTCCATAGAGGGTTCTACATGGAACCCCAAAGAGTTCTACCCGGAAACCAAAAAGGGTTGTATCTGGAACCAAAAAAGGGTTCTACTTGAGGATAGCCACAGAACCCTTTTGGAACCCCTTTACATAGCATACAGAGAACATACGTTTCACAATCTTCTTCCTTGTCCTTTCTCTCCCTTTTTTCATTCCTCCTTTCACGGAAGACGAGAAGTCTCCGCCTCGGCTGCCTGGAGAATGGTTTGAGATAAAAGAAACAGTGCATATAGGGACCAAGCCTCGCCTTCGGGGGAGGGAAACATTATTTGATCCCACTCGAAGAGCCACTCTGCGCCAAGCCAAGCAAAGCCAAGCCAACCCACTGCAAGACAGGAATAGAGCCTTTCCCATCCGCTGCTTCAGTTAATAGATCACAACTGACTGGGGGAATTGGTTGGGATTCGACGTAACAGCGGCAAAGCTACACGTACAGTACATCAAGGCGCCTTTGTAGGGCCTTGAGTTTCTTGTGTGACTCAATATCATACGTGAATACGTATACATACTGAACGTCTTGAGACTCGTCTGTGACTCGTCCGTCAGACTCCTTCCATGTTTCCATTGCATCTCTCATCCTGCTCCATCGGCTGTGTAACAGATGAATTAGCTAGACACACATTACACTGTCTAGACTAGACCGAGCTTCCTTCCATCTGCCTGATAGAGTGACCCAAATATAGTATTGAAAGATCCAGCGACTCACACTGTCGCCGTCGCTTCAATATTTCATGCTCATTGCTTGCTGAATAACAATGACTATACAATTTTTGTTTTTACATAAGTTTTCTTTCTCAAACTCAAAGTTCCTTTACAGGACAACATGAAAACCAAGGCTAAAATGGACATGAGTCATACGTTCAAGTGGAAGGACAAAATAAAGGACATGACTAATGCCTACCCACCGTCGCCCACACAGCCATCTTACATCCAGGCCTATTAGAAGCTCTTAAAGCTGCAGGAAGGGTTATATTTTTCCTCCCTCATCAATCTTTCACAAGTAGTCAAGAACCAGCTGAGCATTTTGACCTGTGTATGCACCTGTAAATAAGCAGACTAAATGTGTCCTAATGCATTCTTGTTTCGATTGGTCACGTTTTCCGGTCTTTGAAAATAAATGCATTAACAGAGAAGAGTGAGGTTAATGGAACGGCTTCCTGGTTTAGCATTTAAAGTATTGATGCTGTTATTGATAATGACTCATAGATGGATCATCGGCTGTTAATCTGGTACCGCACACACAAACACACGCGCACACACACGCATAAACGCACACACACGCGCATGCGCACACACACATACACACGCACACACACACAAACACAAACACACACGCACACACACGCACAGATAAACACACCCGCACACACACACAAACACGCACACACACACGCATACACACATAGCGGGTGCATCCATCGATCAGCTGAAACAGCAGTAGCTCTAGAGCCAGGCTGATCACTAGAAATAGACTTTGATTTTGGACGTTTGAAAAGGTTCTGAGAATGTTGACATATGCTTTTGTTGGTGCTCACAAAACGATTGCCCAGCACTGGGCGCAAACTCATAATCCTTGGAGCTGGAGCACACTGCTTAGACCACTGCACTACAGCAAGTCGCAGTGCTCTAGAAAGCTGAGAAAATCTATTTAATACTGCTGATTCCTGATGGTAATAGTAAAATTGTTGTTTTAAGCCTTCCCCAAACCATAGCCCTAACCTTAACCACTTGGAAGGACAGTTCTTTACAATCACTTTGGCGCTAATTTCAGAACCTTGATGTGGTTTTTCTAAACTCTAGACACAAAACTCACAACCGATCATCAAAATGAAACATTTTCAGGACTCAACACTTTTACCAATTGCTTGGAGAACAATAGACATAAAGCTAAGATCATTTTTGTTCATTGAACTAAAATTACCTGTTCAAAATGACACAACTTAACATCAAATTATTACCATTTCAAAATGCAATTCACACATTACATCTGAGATGACTGTCTATTCATTCCATTACAATGATCTAACTATGATACAACTGTAAGTTAAGTAACTGTTGCATAACTCTTAATGCATAGTTTTATGGAAACTGAAAAACAATATTCCATGTTTAGATCATGAAAGTTTCAGGATAATGAGATACATTGACACCAATTACCGTGGAACATGAACCAATAGGACTACATTGTCTATGGATGTGTTGTACGTTAAGAGATGCTCTTCTGCACACCACTGGTTTAAACAGCTGTTATTTGAGTATTTGTGGCATTTCTGTTAGCTTGAATGAGTCTGAACATTCTCCTCTGACCTCTCTCATTAAAAAAGGTGTTTTGCCCACAGAATTCATCCGTGGCCTCAATCGTCAGAACTTTCTGCAATGAGATCCGGTAAGTCTTCAGCATGCACTAAACATTAGGCTACTCTCAATTGTCAAATGACTGTATACTGCATGCCAATGTGTACCACAGAGTAGGGGATGTGACTGTAATTTTCCTTGCAGATTTGAGACTAGGCCAAATACGGGAGGTAGAGGCAAAATTCTGACTGACCAACTAGAGAGGGCTGTGGTCGTTTTAGTTCGGGACAGAAATGATATTCGCCTGACAGAAATTAGGCAGCACATCTTAGACAATGACGACATGTTCAACAATGTGGAAGCCATAAGTTTGCCGACAATTTGCTGAAAAGGCACCAGGGTCTCTGAAACAGCTATACCATGTGCCTTTTGAAAGCAATGCAGACAGAGTGAAGCAACTGAGGACTGAGCATGTTCAGGTATGTTCAGTTTCAAGATTGTTGTGAAAAATTGTAATCAGTAATTCTGTTTCCAACATGTATTTTTAGAGGGTGATCTCTTTGTGAATGAGGCAGCCTTCAACCTGGCCAAGACAAGAAGGAGAGGTCGGAATTTCATTGGCCAGTGGGCAACCATCCAAGTACCTGGACAACGTGGGGCCATCCTCACCATGTGTGCGTGCGGCTATATCGGAAGATGCTGTGGTGGGATGCAGACCTCGTAGTGGATCATATAATGCAGCTCTCCTTGTAACCTGTAACCTACCTGTAACCTACCTGTAACCTACCTGTAACCTACCTGTAACCTACCTGTAACCTACCTGTCACCTACTTGTAACCTACCTGTAACCTACCTGTCACCTACCTGTCACCTACCTGTAACCTACTTGTAACCTACCTGTCACCTACCTGTCACCTACCTGTCACCTACCTGTAACCTACCTGTCACCTACCTGTCACCTACCTGTCACCTACCTGTCACCTACATGTCACCTACCTGTCACCTACATGTAACCTACCTGTAACCTACCTGTCAGCTACCTGTCACCTACATGTAACCTACCTGTCACCTACCTGCCACCTACCTGTCACCTACCTGTCACCTACCTGTCACCTACATGTAACCTACCTTAATCTACCTGTAACCTACCTGTAACCTACCTGTAACCTGCCTGTCACCTACCTGTAACCTACATGTCACCTACATGTCGCCTACCTGACACCTACCTGTAACCTACATGTCGCCTACCTGACACCTACCTGTCACCTACCGGTCACCTAAATGTAACCTACCTGTCACCTACCTGTGACCTACCTGTCACCTACCTGTCAGGTAGGTTACAGGTAGGTTACAGGTAGGTGACAGGTAGGTGACAGGTAGGTTACAGGTAGGTGACCGGTAGGTGACAGGTAGGTTACAGGTAGGTGACAGGTAGGTTACAGGTAGGTGACAGGTAGGTGACAGGTAGGTGACAGGTAGGTTACAGGTAGGTTACAGGTAGGTGACAGGTAGGTTACTAGTCCTTTTACAGCGATGTAGTACCATAATGAAACATGTATCACATATTTTGTATATTTAATTATTGTACGAACAACTACACAGTGAAACTATCGGTATCTTGTGTGTGGGTGATCTCAATGAATGTTCCTATAGTATTTGAAGATAAATTAGTTATTTGAACCAATGATTCTGCAAGTGGTTTATTTAAAGATATCAATGCACAATGCAATGTTTTGAACATTGGAGAGCCTGTGTTACAAGTGATGACCGTTTTGTGATTTGAAAAATGACCACAAGGATCTGAAATTAGCGCCAAAGTGAGTGTAAAATACCTTAATGCCTGAACTGTTCGACTTTAAGTTGTTTCTGTTTGCTTGGTAAAGCTCCGCCTTATCTCAGCTCACTGGTCACGATAACAACACCCGTTGTAGCATGCGTTCCAGCAGGTATATCTCACTGGTCATCCCCAAAGCCAACACCTCCTTTGCCCGCCTTTCCTTCCAGTTCTCTGCTGCCAATGACTGGAACGAATTGCAAAAATTGCTAAAGCTGGAGACTTATATTTCCCTCACTAACTTTAAACATCAGCTATCTGAGCAGCTAACCGGTCGCTGCAACTGTTCATAGCCCATCTGTAAATAGCCCATCCAATCTACCTACCTCATCCCCATATTATTATTATTTACTTTTCTGTTCTTTTGCACACCAGTATTTCTACTTGCACATCATCATCCTCACATCTTTCACTCCAGTGTTCATTTGCTAAATTATAATTACTTGCTACTATGGCCTATTTATTGCCATACCTCTTCCCACCATTTGCACACACTGTATATAGACTTTCTTTTTTTCTATTGTGTTATTGACTGTACGCTTGTTTATTCCATGTGTAACTCTGTGTTGTTGTTTGTGTCGCACTGCTTTGCATTATCTTGGCCAGGTCGCAGTTGTAAATGAGAACTTGTTCTCAACTAGCCTACCTGGTTAAATAAAGGTGAAATATATATATTTTAAAACCCTGTAACCACACAGAATTAACACTATAACCAAGTGGCAGAGACAATGTGTGTGTGTGTGTGTGTGTGTGTGTGTAGGTGTGTGTGTGTAAGTCAGTGAGTGAGTAGGTGAGTGATTGATTAAGTGAAAATTACTTATTACTGTTAAAAATGTTGAGTATGTAGGTAAGTACTCTTCAATATTTGTATATTTTAGCAAGTATATTTTAGCAAGTATCTGTTACTTCAAAGTGAGTAGGCTATTCAGCGCCAGACTGAGTTTGTTTGACAGTACCACCATTAGGCCCAGCTGGGGAGTGTCCAGAGACAGCTCCTTCGGGCCTGTCCGCCTTGCCGGTCCGTACTGGGCCCTGGGGCCTACTCTCCATGCCTGCCTGGAATTCACTCTACATCACAGAGCTGTTGGCATTCCTCTGGCTCACTGAAATAATAGCCCAAAAACCTCAGAGCTAAGCCAGAGAGAAGAGAGGGATGGGGGAGAGAGGGAGGGAGAGGATGGACAGAGACAGATACATTACAGATATGTAACCTAGCAACGGAGAAGAGGGATGGAGAAGAGAGCATGCTTCAACAGTGAGTGAATGAGAGGGAGAGATATTGATAGAGATCTCAGATACTGCATATACTGTAGATTAATAGACATACAGACAGACTGACAGACTGACAGAGACAATGTGTGTGTGTGTGTGTGTGTGTGTGTGTGTGTGTGTGTGTGTGTGTGTGTGTGTGTGTGTGTGTGTGTGTGTGTGTGTGTGTGTGTGTGTGTGTGTGTGTGTGTGTGTGTGTGTGTGTGTGTGTGTGTGTGTGTGTGTGTGTGTGTGTGTGTGTGTGTGTGTGTCTGTGTGTGCGTGTGAGTATGCATTAGGGTGAGTATGCATTAGGGTGAGTATGCATTAGGGTGAGTGTGTGTAGGTGTGTGTGTGTGTGTGTGTAGATGTGTGTAAGTATGCATTAGGGTGAGTGTGTGCTATGCTATATTAGTTGTAAGAGACTTGTGCTAATTGTGCTATAAATCATCATCTTCCCCTCAACGGGTATTTTGATGTATGGTAATTACCAGCCTATACCCTCTCCCACACTTTGTAGTCACCTGTTGAGCATATCTCCAGATGAGCAGTTTCTTCCACCCAGACTAGTGAAAAACCCTTGTAGAACGACTGATTTTCAGAACCTTATAAAGCTACTGATGAACATATTCAATCGATCTCATTATAACAATCGCTCTTATTTACAGTGAAAGTGTGTGAAAGAGAGAGAGAGATACGCCTCAGCGGAGAGGGTCAAAAGCTTCAAGTTCCTTGGCGTACATATCACTGAGGACCTGAAATGGTCCCACCACACCGACACCGTGGTGAAGAAGATACAACAGCACCTCTACAATCTCAGTCGGCTGAAGACATGCGGGTCCTAAGACCCTCACAAACTTCTGCAGACACACCATTGAGAGCATCCTGTCAGGGTGCATCACCACCTGGGACGGGAAACTCCACCCCCCTCAACCGAATGTCTTTCCAGAGGGTGCGGGGAGCAAGAGGTTGTGTACCAAATGGTCCTGGTCAAAAGAAGTGCACTATATAGGGAATAGGGGGTCATTTGGGATGCCGACACAGAGAGGTCCTCACTGGCTTGTTAACTTTATGTCCTCTATTGTGAGTGCTCTGATTAAAAGGTGCTTGATTTAAAGTGGCGCTCCTCTCGCTCCTGTGCTGCTCGAAACGCATGGCTTCCTTTACAGCACCCAATCACCACGACCACACACCAACAGCCGAGTGCTGCCTCACAGTATTCCAGCTACGCTACAATTATGGAGATGTTGTTATTGTGGGCCTGCTGTGTCATCTGGAGAGAGGGGGGAGGGAGAGCGATGGGGGGGAGAGGGAGAGAGAGAGACAGAGAGAGGGGAGAGAGAGAGAGGGGGAGAAAGAGAGAGAGGGAGAGAGAGAGAGAGGGGAGAGAGAGAGAGGGGGAGAAAGAGAGAGACAGGCGGGGAGGTCAAAGAGAGAATAGAGAGGGGCATGGACAGATGATATGCAAATGAGAGAGAGAGAGAAGCAGTGATAAAGACAAAATGAGAGTCAGAAGGAAAGGAGGGATAGAGAAGGACAGAATAAAGAGAAAGCAGAGAATGAGAGATAGACAGCAGAGGATCAGGATGAACGGAGCCAGAGAGATAGAGAGAGATAGAGAGAGTGGGAACAGTAACTGACACCGAGGGAGAATATTGATTCCCTCTCATGCGTATTAATAACACCAAGGCAATCTTACATTTCAGGGGGAAACGCTTGAGAATCACATTAACCACCCCGTGTAATCTATTTCAGGGCCTGCACACCCGGGTCCTGTCTACATTAGCTCTGATTTCTGCCGTGATGCCACAGAGGGCGGTAGTCACGGTAACACTTGCTGCAGCAAGATGTCACTGTGCCGCCAGAAAAGGGGGAGAGGGGAGAGGATGGTTTAAGGAGGAGAGGCGAAGAGAGTGAGGTGAGGTAAGAGGAGAGAGGAAGGTCGGGAGAAAGGGGAGGGAAGAGAATGCGAGGGAGTTGTGAATCACACACCTGACTGACTCTGTCTTTCTCCTTTCTCTCTCTCTTTCTTTCTGCCGAAACCTCCTCAACCTGCCTTGCGCTATCCCCCATTTCTATCCCTTAACCTCTCTCTATAGCTACATCTCTCTCTCCATCCCCCATTTCTATCCCTCAACCTCTCTCTCAAGCTACATCTCTCTCTCCATCCTCCATCTCTATCCCTCTACCTCTCTCTCTAGCTCCATCTCTCTCTCCATCCTCCATCTCTATCCCTCTACCTCTCTCCCTAGCTACATCTCTCTCTCCATCCCCATCTCTATCCCTCTACCTCTCTCTCTAGCTCCATCTCTCTCTCCATCCCCCATCTCTATCCCTCTACCTCTCTCTCTAGCTCCATCTCTCTCTCCATCCTCCATCTCTATCCCTCTACCTCTCTCTCTAGCTCCATCTCTCTCTCCATCCTCCATCTCTATCCCTCTACCTCTCTCTCTAGCTCCATCTCTCTCTCCATCCTCCATCTCTATCCCTCTACCTCTCTCTCTAGCTCCATCTCTCTCTCCATCCTCCATCTCTATCCCTCTACCTCTCTCTCTAGCTCCATCTCGCTCTCCATCCCCATCTCTATCCATCTACCTCTCTCTCTAGCTCCTTCTCTCTCACCATCCCCCATCTCTATCCCTCTACCTCTCTCTCTAGCTCCATCTCTCTCTCCATCTCTATCCCTCTACCTCTCTCTCTAGCTCCATCTCTCTCACCATCCCCCATCTCTATCCCTCTACCTCTCTCTCTAGCTCCATCTCTCTCTCCATCCTCCATCTCTATCCCTCTACCTCTCTCTCTAGCTCCATCTCTCTCTCCATCCTCCATCTCTATCCCTCTACCTCTCTCTCTAGCTCCATCTCTCTCTCCATCCCCCATCTCTATCCCTCTACCTCTCTCCCTAGCTACTTCTCTCTCCACCTCCCTTCTCCATTCCTCTCTCCCTCCACTCACTGCTCCTCTCCTCTCTCCCATGAAGGTAGTTCTTCCCTCTCTCCCTTTTTCCACCTCCTACCTCTAAGGCTTAAAGGAGTTTCACCCAATGGCTCTGGATGTCATCATGAACAGTAAGACAGCTCCCTCCCTCCCTCCCTCCCTCCCTCCCTCCCTCCCTCCCTCCCTCCCCAGGCAAGTCTTTAGGTAGTCCCTCCCAGTGAGGGCAGGACCATGCCTTTGGGCCAGGCGCCAGGCACCTAATTTCCCATGCAACTATTCATCAGAGTGGCTATGCAAGCACTTTTTCTACGATCCATGGTCTTTCAGCTACTAACTAGGGCGTACATTATGCTAAGAAAAACAATTGTATGCCTGCAGCTGTAGTTTGTCACTATTGGCTTGCCATAGAACTGTTTTGGTGTATTTGGGGACTCTGCTGCCCTGTTGTCTCACTGCTTCAAGGGAGAGGTTCCTCTCACTTTCATTTTGAGGCCATGAGTGACAACGCCGGTAAGTTATCTGACATTTCTGACCAACCAGAGGATGTGTGTTTGTGTGTGTGTGTGTGCGTGTGCGTGTGCGTGTGTGTGTTTTTGTCTGTGTACGTATGTGTAAGTGTTTTTGTCTGTGTATGTGTGTACGTGTGTGTGTGTGTGTGTGTGTGTGTGTGTGTGTGTGTGTGTGTGTGTGTGTGTGTGTGTGTGTGTGTGTGTGTGTGTGTGTGTGTGTGTGTGTGTGTGTGTGTGTGTGTGTGTGTGTGTGTGTGTGTGTGTGTGTGTGTGTGTGTGTGTCTCTGTGTGTGTGTCTCTGTGTGTGTGTGTGTGTGTGTGTGTGTGTGTGTGTGTGTGTGTGTGTGTGTGTGTGTGTGTGTGTGTGTGTGTGTGTGTGTGTGTGTGTGTGTGTGTGTGTGTGTGTGTATGCATGCTTTTCTGCCACTGCATTGGTGTGTGTGTGCTTGTAACTTGCTCTCTCTTCCCAGGGAAAATAAGTGCAGGGCAAACAGCTTCACCTCACTATGACACTGTCTTCCAATCCTTCTGCTTCTCCTGAACCTCTACCCCTCTCTAGTCCTCCTATCTTTCTCTAGTTCTCTTCTCGTTCTCTAGTCCTCCTCTCTTTCACTAGTTCTCTTCTCTTTCTCTAGTCCTCCTCTCTTTCTCTAGTCGTCTTCTCTTTCTCGAGTCCTCCTCTCTTTCTCTAGTTATCTTCTCGTTCTCTAGTCCTCCTCTCTTTCTCTAGTCCTCCTCTCTTTCTCTAGTCCTCCTCTCGTTCTCTAGTCCTCCTCTCTTTCTCTAGTTCTCTTCTCGTTCGCTAGTCCTCCTCTCTTTCTCTAGTCCTCCTCCCTTTCTCTAGTTCTCTTCTCTTTCTCTAGTCCTCCTCTCTTTCTCTAGTCCTCCTCTCTTTCTCTAGTTCTCTTCTCGTCCTCTAGTCCTCCTCTCTTTCTCTAGTCCTCCTCTCTTTCTCTAGTCCTCCTCTCTTTCTCTAGTTCTCTTCTCTTTCTCTAGTCCTCCTCCCTTTCTCTAGTCCTCCTCTCTTTCTCTAGTTCTCTTCTCTTTCTCTAGTCCTCCTCCCTTTCTCTAGTCCTCCTCTCTTTCTCTAGTTCTCTTCTCTTTCTCTAGTCCTCTTCTCGTTCTCTAGTCCTCCTCTCTTTCTCTAGTCCTCTTCCCTTTCTCTAGTCCTCCTCTCTTTCTCTAGTTCTCTTCTCTTTCTCTAGTCCTCCTCCCTTTCTCTAGTCCTCCTCTCTTTCTCTAGTCCTCCTCTCTTTCTCTAGTTCTCTTCTTGTTCTCTAGTCCTCCTCTCTTTCTCTAGTCCTCCTCTCTTTCTCTAGTTCTCTTCTCGCTCTCTAGTCCTCCAATCTTTCTCTAGTCCTCCTCTCTTTCTCTAGTCCTCCTCCCTTTCTCTAGTTCTCTTCTCGTTCTCTAGTCCTCCTCTCGTTCTCTAGTCCTCCTCCCTTTCTCTAGTCCTCCTCTCTTTCTCTAGTCCTCCTCTCTTTCTCTAGTCCTCCTCTCTTTCTCTAGTTCTCTTCTCGCTCTCTAGTCCTCCTCTCTTTCTCTAGTTCTCTTCTCGTTCTCTAGTCCTCCTCTCTTTCTCTAGTCCTCCTCTCTTTCTCTAGTCCTCCTCCCTTTCTCTAGTTCTCTTCTCGTTTTCTAGTCCTCCTCTCGTTCTCTAGTCCTCCTCCCTATCTCTAATCCTCCTCTCTTTCTCTAGTCCTCCTCTCTTTCTCTAGTCCTCCTCCCTTTCTCTAGTTCTCTTCTCTTTCTCTAGTCCTCCTCTCTTTCTCTAGTCCTCTTCTCGTTCTCTAGTCCTCCTCTCTTTCTCTGGTCCTCCTCTCTTTCTCTAGTCCTCCTCTCTTTCTCTAGTTCTCCTCTCTTTCTCTAGTCATCCTCTCTTTCTCTAGTTCTCTTCTCATTCTCTAGTCCTCCTCTCTTTCTCTAGTCCTCCTCTCTTTCTCTTGTTCTCTTCTCTTTCTCTAGTTCTCTTCTCGTTCTCTAGTCCTGCTCTCTTTCTCTAGTCCTCTTCTCGTTCTCTAGTCCTCCTCTCATTCTCTAGTCCTCCTCCCATTCTCTAGTCCTCTTCTCTTTCTCTAGTCCTCCTCTCGTTCTCTAGTCCTCCTCTCTTTCTCTAGTTCTCTTCTCGTTCTCTAGTCCTCCTCTCTTTCTCTAGTCCTCCTCTCTTTCTCTAGTCCTCCTCTCTTTCTCTAGTTCTCTTCTCTTTCTCTAGTTCTCCTCTTTTTCTCTAGTCCTCTTCTCGTTCTCTAGTCCTCCTCTCTTTTTCTAGTCCTCCTCCCTTTCTCTAGTCCTCCTCTTTTTCTCTAGTTCTCTTCTCGTTCTCTAGTCCTCCTCTCTTTCTCTAGTTCTCCTCTCTTTCTCTCGTTCTCTTCTCGTTCTCTAGTCCTCCTCTCTTTCTCTATTCCTCCTCTCTTTCTCTAGTCCTCCTCTCTTTCTCTAGTCCTCCTCTCTTTCTCTAGTTCTCCTCTCTTTCTCTAGTCCTCCTCTCTATCTCTAGTTCTCTTCTCGTTCTCTAGTCCTCCTCTCTTTCTCTAGTTCTCTTCTCGTTCTCTAGTCCTCCTCTCTTTCTCTAGTCCTCTTCTCGTTCTCTTGTCCTCCTCTCTTTCTCTAGTCCTCCTCCCTTTCTCTAGTCCTCCTCTCTTTCTCTAGTTCTCTTCTCGTTCTCTAGTCCTCCTCTCTATTTCTCTAGTCCTCCTCTCTTTCTCTTGTTCTCTTCTCTTTCTCTAGTTCACTTCTCGTTCTCTAGTCCTGCTCTCTTTCTCTAGTCCTCTTCTCGTTCTCTAGTCCTCCTCTCTTTCTCTAGTCCTCCTCCCTTTCTCTAGTCCTCCTCTCTTTCTCTAGTTCTCTTCTCGTTCTCTAGTCCTCCTCTCTTTCTCTAGTTCTCTTCTCTTTCTCTAGTTCTCTTCTCGTTCTCTAGTCCTCCTCTCTTTCTCTAGTCCTCCTCTCTTTCTCTAGTTCTCTTCTCTTTCTCTAGTCGTCCTCTCTTTCTTTAGTCCTCCTGTCTTTCTCTAGTTCTCTTCTCTTTCTCTAGTCTACCTCTCTTTCTCTAGTTCTCTTCTCGTTCTCTAGTCCTCCTCTCTTTCTCTAGTCCTCCTCTCTTTCTCTAGTCCTCCTTTCTTTCTCTAGTTCTCATCTCTTTCTCTAGTCCTCCTCTCTTTCTCTAGTTCTCTTCTCGTTCTCTAGTCCTCTTCTCTTTCTCTAGTTCTCTTCTCTTTCTCTAGTCCTCCTCTCTTTCTCTAGTCCTCCTCTCTTTCTCTAGTTCTCTTCTCTTTCTCTAGTCCTCCTCTCTTTCTCTAGTTCTCTTCTCATTCTCTAGTCCTCCTCTCTTTCTCTAGTCCTCCTCTCTTTCTCTAGTCCTCCTCTCTTTCTCTAGTTCTCTTCTCGTTCTCTAGTCCTCCTCTCTTTCTCTGGTCCTCCTCTCTTTCTCTAGTCATCCTCTCTTTCTCTAGTTCTCTTCTCTTTCTCTAGTCATCCTTGCTTTCTCTAGTTTTCTTCTCGTTCTCTAGTCCTCCTCTCTTTCTCTAGTCCTCCTCTCTTTCTCTTGTTCTCTTCTCTTTCTCTAGTTCTCTTCTCGTTCTCTAGTCCTGCTCTCTTTCTCTAGTCCTCTTCTCGTTCTCTAGTCCTCCTCTCTTTCTCTAGTCCTCCTCCCTTTCTCTAGTCCTCTTCTCTTTCTCTAGTTCTCCTCTTGTTCTCTAGTCCTCCTCTCTTTCTCTAGTTCTCCTCTCTTTCTCTAGTTCTCTTCTCGTTCTCTAGTCCTCCTCTCTTTCTCTAGTCCTCCTCTCTTTCTCTAGTTCTCTTCTCTTTCTCTAGTCCTCCTCTCTTTCTCTAGTCCTCTTCTCTTTCTCTAGTCCTCCTGTCTTTTTCTAGTCCTCCTCCCTTTCTCTAGTCCTCCTCTCTTTCGCTAGTTCTCTTCTCGTTCTCTAGTCCTCCTCTCTTTCTCTAGTTCTCCTCTCTTTCTCTCGTTCTCTTCTCGTTCTCTAGTCCTCCTCTCTTTCTCTATTCCTCCTCTCTTTCTCTAGTCCTCCTCTCTTTCTCTAGTCCTCCTCTCTTTCTCTAGTCCTCCTCTCTTTCTCTAGTCATCCACTCTTTCTCTAGTTCTCTTCGCGTTCTCTAGTCCTCCTCTCTTTCTCTAGTCCTCTTCTCGTTCTCTAGTCCTCCTCTCTTTCTCTAGTCCTCCTCCCTTTCTCTAGTCCTCCTCTCTTTCTCTAGTTCTCTTCTCGTTCTCTAGTCCTCCTCTCTTTCTCTAGTCCTCCTCTCTTTCTCTAGTTCTCTTCTCGTTCTCTAGTCCTCCTCTCTTTCTCTGGTCCTGCTCTCTTGCTCTAGTCATCCTCTCTTTCTCTAGTTCTCCTCTCTTTCTCTAGTCATCCTCGCTTTCTCTAGTTTTCTTCTCGTTCTCTAGTCCTCCTCTCTTTCTCTAGTCCTCCTCTCATTCTCTAGTTCTCTTCTCTTTCTCTAGTCCTCCTCTCTTTCTCTAGTCCTCCTCCCTTTCTCTAGTTCTCTTCTCTTTCTCTAGTCCTCCTCTCTTTCTCTAGTCCTCTTCTCGTTCTCTAGTCCTCCTCTCTTTCTCTGGTCCTCCTCTCTTTCTCTAGTCCTCCTCTCTTTCTCTAGTTCTCCTCTCTTTCTCTAGTCATCCTCTCTTTCTCTAGTTCTCTTCTCATTCTCTAGTCCTCCTCTCTTTCTCTAGTCCTCCTCTCTTTCTCTTGTTCTCTTCTCTTTCTCTAGTTCTCTTCTCGTTCTCTAGTCCTGCTCTCTTTCTCTAGTCCTCTTCTCGTTCTCTAGTCCTCCTCTCATTCTCTAGTCCTCCTCCCATTCTCTAGTCCTCTTCTCTTTCTCTAGTCCTCCTCTCGTTCTCTAGTCCTCCTCTCTTTCTCTAGTTCTCTTCTCGTTCTCTAGTCCTCCTCTCTTTCTCTAGTCCTCCTCTCTTTCTCTAGTCCTCCTCTCTTTCTCTAGTTCTCTTCTCTTTCTCTAGTTCTCCTCTTTTTCTCTAGTCCTCTTCTCGTTCTCTAGTCCTCCTCTCTTTTTCTAGTCCTCCTCCCTTTCTCTAGTCCTCCTCTTTTTCTCTAGTTCTCTTCTCGTTCTCTAGTCCTCCTCTCTTTCTCTAGTTCTCCTCTCTTTCTCTCGTTCTCTTCTCGTTCTCTAGTCCTCCTCTCTTTCTCTATTCCTCCTCTCTTTCTCTAGTCCTCCTCTCTTTCTCTAGTCCTCCTCTCTTTCTCTAGTTCTCCTCTCTTTCTCTAGTCCTCCTCTCTATCTCTAGTTCTCTTCTCGTTCTCTAGTCCTCCTCTCTTTCTCTAGTTCTCTTCTCGTTCTCTAGTCCTCCTCTCTTTCTCTAGTCCTCTTCTCGTTCTCTTGTCCTCCTCTCTTTCTCTAGTCCTCCTCCCTTTCTCTAGTCCTCCTCTCTTTCTCTAGTTCTCTTCTCGTTCTCTAGTCCTCCTCTCTATTTCTCTAGTCCTCCTCTCTTTCTCTTGTTCTCTTCTCTTTCTCTAGTTCACTTCTCGTTCTCTAGTCCTGCTCTCTTTCTCTAGTCCTCTTCTCGTTCTCTAGTCCTCCTCTCTTTCTCTAGTCCTCCTCCCTTTCTCTAGTCCTCCTCTCTTTCTCTAGTTCTCTTCTCGTTCTCTAGTCCTCCTCTCTTTCTCTAGTTCTCTTCTCTTTCTCTAGTTCTCTTCTCGTTCTCTAGTCCTCCTCTCTTTCTCTAGTCCTCCTCTCTTTCTCTAGTTCTCTTCTCTTTCTCTAGTCGTCCTCTCTTTCTTTAGTCCTCCTGTCTTTCTCTAGTTCTCTTCTCTTTCTCTAGTCTACCTCTCTTTCTCTAGTTCTCTTCTCGTTCTCTAGTCCTCCTCTCTTTCTCTAGTCCTCCTCTCTTTCTCTAGTCCTCCTTTCTTTCTCTAGTTCTCATCTCTTTCTCTAGTCCTCCTCTCTTTCTCTAGTTCTCTTCTCGTTCTCTAGTCCTCTTCTCTTTCTCTAGTTCTCTTCTCTTTCTCTAGTCCTCCTCTCTTTCTCTAGTCCTCCTCTCTTTCTCTAGTTCTCTTCTCTTTCTCTAGTCCTCCTCTCTTTCTCTAGTTCTCTTCTCATTCTCTAGTCCTCCTCTCTTTCTCTAGTCCTCCTCTCTTTCTCTAGTCCTCCTCTCTTTCTCTAGTTCTCTTCTCGTTCTCTAGTCCTCCTCTCTTTCTCTGGTCCTCCTCTCTTTCTCTAGTCATCCTCTCTTTCTCTAGTTCTCTTCTCTTTCTCTAGTCATCCTTGCTTTCTCTAGTTTTCTTCTCGTTCTCTAGTCCTCCTCTCTTTCTCTAGTCCTCCTCTCTTTCTCTTGTTCTCTTCTCTTTCTCTAGTTCTCTTCTCGTTCTCTAGTCCTGCTCTCTTTCTCTAGTCCTCTTCTCGTTCTCTAGTCCTCCTCTCTTTCTCTAGTCCTCCTCCCTTTCTCTAGTCCTCTTCTCTTTCTCTAGTTCTCCTCTTGTTCTCTAGTCCTCCTCTCTTTCTCTAGTTCTCCTCTCTTTCTCTAGTTCTCTTCTCGTTCTCTAGTCCTCCTCTCTTTCTCTAGTCCTCCTCTCTTTCTCTAGTCCTCTTCTCGTTCTCTAGTCCTCCTCTCTTTCTCTAGTCCTCCTCCCTTTCTCTAGTCCTCCTCTCTTTCTCTAGTTCTCTTCTCGTTCTCTAGTCCTCCTCTCTTTCTCTAGTCCTCCTCTCTTTCTCTAGTTCTCTTCTCGTTCTCTAGTCCTCCTCTCTTTCTCTGGTCCTGCTCTCTTGCTCTAGTCATCCTCTCTTTCTCTAGTTCTCCTCTCTTTCTCTAGTCATCCTCGCTTTCTCTAGTTTTCTTCTCGTTCTCTAGTCCTCCTCTCTTTCTCTAGTCCTCCTCTCATTCTCTAGTTCTCTTCTCTTTCTCTAGTCCTCCTCTCTTTCTCTAGTCCTCCTCCCTTTCTCTAGTTCTCTTCTCTTTCTCTAGTCCTCCTCTCTTTCTCTAGTCCTCTTCTCGTTCTCTAGTCCTCCTCTCTTTCTCTGGTCCTCCTCTCTTTCTCTAGTCCTCCTCTCTTTCTCTAGTTCTCCTCTCTTTCTCTAGTCATCCTCTCTTTCTCTAGTTCTCTTCTCATTCTCTAGTCCTCCTCTCTTTCTCTAGTCCTCCTCTCTTTCTCTTGTTCTCTTCTCTTTCTCTAGTTCTCTTCTCGTTCTCTAGTCCTGCTCTCTTTCTCTAGTCCTCTTCTCGTTCTCTAGTCCTCCTCTCATTCTCTAGTCCTCCTCCCATTCTCTAGTCCTCTTCTCTTTCTCTAGTCCTCCTCTCGTTCTCTAGTCCTCCTCTCTTTCTCTAGTTCTCTTCTCGTTCTCTAGTCCTCCTCTCTTTCTCTAGTCCTCCTCTCTTTCTCTAGTCCTCCTCTCTTTCTCTAGTTCTCTTCTCTTTCTCTAGTTCTCCTCTTTTTCTCTAGTCCTCTTCTCGTTCTCTAGTCCTCCTCTCTTTTTCTAGTCCTCCTCCCTTTCTCTAGTCCTCCTCTTTTTCTCTAGTTCTCTTCTCGTTCTCTAGTCCTCCTCTCTTTCTCTAGTTCTCCTCTCTTTCTCTCGTTCTCTTCTCGTTCTCTAGTCCTCCTCTCTTTCTCTATTCCTCCTCTCTTTCTCTAGTCCTCCTCTCTTTCTCTAGTCCTCCTCTCTTTCTCTAGTTCTCCTCTCTTTCTCTAGTCCTCCTCTCTATCTCTAGTTCTCTTCTCGTTCTCTAGTCCTCCTCTCTTTCTCTAGTTCTCTTCTCGTTCTCTAGTCCTCCTCTCTTTCTCTAGTCCTCTTCTCGTTCTCTTGTCCTCCTCTCTTTCTCTAGTCCTCCTCCCTTTCTCTAGTCCTCCTCTCTTTCTCTAGTTCTCTTCTCGTTCTCTAGTCCTCCTCTCTATTTCTCTAGTCCTCCTCTCTTTCTCTTGTTCTCTTCTCTTTCTCTAGTTCACTTCTCGTTCTCTAGTCCTGCTCTCTTTCTCTAGTCCTCTTCTCGTTCTCTAGTCCTCCTCTCTTTCTCTAGTCCTCCTCCCTTTCTCTAGTCCTCCTCTCTTTCTCTAGTTCTCTTCTCGTTCTCTAGTCCTCCTCTCTTTCTCTAGTTCTCTTCTCTTTCTCTAGTTCTCTTCTCGTTCTCTAGTCCTCCTCTCTTTCTCTAGTCCTCCTCTCTTTCTCTAGTTCTCTTCTCTTTCTCTAGTCGTCCTCTCTTTCTTTAGTCCTCCTGTCTTTCTCTAGTTCTCTTCTCTTTCTCTAGTCTACCTCTCTTTCTCTAGTTCTCTTCTCGTTCTCTAGTCCTCCTCTCTTTCTCTAGTCCTCCTCTCTTTCTCTAGTCCTCCTTTCTTTCTCTAGTTCTCATCTCTTTCTCTAGTCCTCCTCTCTTTCTCTAGTTCTCTTCTCGTTCTCTAGTCCTCTTCTCTTTCTCTAGTTCTCTTCTCTTTCTCTAGTCCTCCTCTCTTTCTCTAGTCCTCCTCTCTTTCTCTAGTTCTCTTCTCTTTCTCTAGTCCTCCTCTCTTTCTCTAGTTCTCTTCTCATTCTCTAGTCCTCCTCTCTTTCTCTAGTCCTCCTCTCTTTCTCTAGTCCTCCTCTCTTTCTCTAGTTCTCTTCTCGTTCTCTAGTCCTCCTCTCTTTCTCTGGTCCTCCTCTCTTTCTCTAGTCATCCTCTCTTTCTCTAGTTCTCTTCTCTTTCTCTAGTCATCCTTGCTTTCTCTAGTTTTCTTCTCGTTCTCTAGTCCTCCTCTCTTTCTCTAGTCCTCCTCTCTTTCTCTTGTTCTCTTCTCTTTCTCTAGTTCTCTTCTCGTTCTCTAGTCCTGCTCTCTTTCTCTAGTCCTCTTCTCGTTCTCTAGTCCTCCTCTCTTTCTCTAGTCCTCCTCCCTTTCTCTAGTCCTCTTCTCTTTCTCTAGTTCTCCTCTTGTTCTCTAGTCCTCCTCTCTTTCTCTAGTTCTCCTCTCTTTCTCTAGTTCTCTTCTCGTTCTCTAGTCCTCCTCTCTTTCTCTAGTCCTCCTCTCTTTCTCTAGTTCTCTTCTCTTTCTCTAGTCCTCCTCTCTTTCTCTAGTCCTCTTCTCTTTCTCTAGTCCTCCTGTCTTTTTCTAGTCCTCCTCCCTTTCTCTAGTCCTCCTCTCTTTCGCTAGTTCTCTTCTCGTTCTCTAGTCCTCCTCTCTTTCTCTAGTTCTCCTCTCTTTCTCTCGTTCTCTTCTCGTTCTCTAGTCCTCCTCTCTTTCTCTATTCCTCCTCTCTTTCTCTAGTCCTCCTCTCTTTCTCTAGTCCTCCTCTCTTTCTCTAGTCCTCCTCTCTTTCTCTAGTCATCCACTCTTTCTCTAGTTCTCTTCGCGTTCTCTAGTCCTCCTCTCTTTCTCTAGTCCTCTTCTCGTTCTCTAGTCCTCCTCTCTTTCTCTAGTCCTCCTCCCTTTCTCTAGTCCTCCTCTCTTTCTCTAGTTCTCTTCTCGTTCTCTAGTCCTTCTCTCTTTCTCTAGTTCTCTTCTCTTTCTCTAGTTCTCTTCTCGTTCTCTAGTCCTCCTCTCTTTCTCTAGTCCTCCTCTCTTTCTCTAGTTCTCTTCTCTTTCTCTAGTCCTCCTCTCGTTCTCTAGTCCTCCTCTCTTTCTCTAGTCCTCCTCTCTTTCTCTAGTCCTCCTCTCTTTCTCTAGTTCTCTTCTCGTTCTCTAGTCCTCCTCTCTTTCTCTGGTCCTGCTCTCTTGCTCTAGTCATCCTCTCTTTCTCTAGTTCTCTTCTCTTTCTCTAGTCATCCTCGCTTTCTCTAGTTTTCTTCTCGTTCTCTAGTCCTCCTCTCTTTCTCTAGTCCTCCTCTCTTTCTCTTGTTCTCTTCTCTTTCTCTAGTTCTCTTCTCATTCTCTAGTCCTGCTCTCTTTCTCTAGTCCTCTTCTCGTTCTCTAGTCCTCCTCTCTTTCTCTAGTTCTCTTCTCGTTCTCTCCTCCTCCTCTCTTTCTCTAGTTCTCCTCTTGTTCTCTAGTCCTCCTCTCTTTCTCTAGTTCTCCTCTCTTTCTCTAGTTCTCTTCTCGTTCTCTAGTCCTCCTCTCTTTCTCTAGTCCTCCTCTCTTTACCTAGTTCTCTTCTCTTTCTCTAGTCCTCCTCTCTTTCTCTAGTCCTCTTCTCGTTCTCTAGTCCTCCTGTCTTTTTCTAGTCCTTCTCCCTTTCTCTAGTCCTTCTCTCTTTCGCTAGTTCTCTTCTCGTTCTCTAGTCCTCCTCTCTTTCTCTAGTTCTCCTCTCTTTCTCTCGTTCTCTTCTCGTTCTCTAGTCCTCCTCTCTTTCTCTATTCCTCCTCTCTTTCTCTAGTCCTCCTCTCTTTCTCTAGTCCTCCTCTCTTTCTCTAGTTCTCTTCTCTTTCTCTAGTCATCCACTCTTTCTCTAGTTCTCTTCGCGTTCTCTAGTCCTCCTCTCTTTCTCTAGTCCTCTTCTCGTTCTCTAGTCCTCCTCTCTTTCTCTAGTCCTCCTCCCTTTCTCTAGTCCTCCTCTCTTTCTCTAGTTCTCTTCTCGTTCTCTAGTCCTCCTCTCTTTCTCTAGTTCTCTTCTCTTTCTCTAGTTCTCTTCTCGTTCTCTAGCCCTCCTCTCTTTCTCTAGTCCTCCTCTCTTTCTCTAGTTCTCTTCTCTTTCTCTAGTCCTCCTCTCTTTCTCTAGTCCTCCTGTCTTTCTCTTGTTCTCTTCTCTTTCTCTAGTCCTCCTCTCTTTCTCTAGTTCTCTTCTCGTTCTCTAGTCCTCTTCTCTTTCTCTAGTCCTCCTCTCTTTCTCTAGTCCTCCTTTCTTTCTCTAGTTCTCTTCTCTTTCTCTAGTCCTCCTCTCTTTCTCTAGTTCTCTTCTCGTTCTCTAGTCCTCTTCTCTTTCTCTAGTTCTCTTCTCTTTCTCTAGTCCTCCTCTCTTTCTCTAGTCCTCCTCTCTTTCTCTTTTTCTCTTCTCTTTCTCTAGTCCTCCTCTCTTTCTCTAGTTCTCTTCTCGTTCTATAGTCCTCCTCTCTTTCTCTAGTCCTCCTCTCTTTCTCTTGTTCTCCTCTCTTTCTCTAGTTCTCTTCTCGTTCTCTAGTCCTCCTCTCTTTCTCTAGTCCTTCTTTCTTTCTCTAGTACTCTTCTCTTTCTCTAGTCCTCCTCTCTTTCTCTAGTTCTCTTCTCATTCTCTAGTCCTCTTCTCTTTCTCTAGTCGTTCTCTTCTCTTTCTCTAGTCCTCCTCTCTTTCTCTAGTCCTCCTCTCTTTCTCTAGTCCTCCTCTCTTTCTCTTGTTCTCTTCTCTTTCTCTAGTCCTCCTCTCTTTCTCTTGTTCTCTTCTCTTTCTCTAGTTCTCTTCTCGTTCTCTAGTCCTCCTCTCTTTTTCTAGTCCTTTTCTCGTTCTCTAGTCCTCCTCTCTTTCTCTAGTCCTCCTCTCTTTCTCTAGTCCTCCTCTCTTTCTCTAGTTCTCTTCTCGTTCTCTAGTCCTCCTCTCTTTCTCTAGTCCTCCTCTCTTTCTCTAGTTCTCTTCTCTTTCTCTAGTCCTCCTCTCTTTCTCTACTCCTCCTGTCTTTCTCTAGTTCTCTTCTCGTTCTCTAGTCCTCTTCTCTTTCTCTAGTTCTCTTCTCGTTCTCTAGTCCTCCTATCTCTCACTAGTCCTCCTCTCTTTCTCTAGTCCTCCTCTCTTTCTCTATTTCTCTTCTCGTTCTCTAGTCCTCCTCTCTTTCTCTAGTTCTCTTCTCGTTCTCTAGTTCTCTTCTCTTTCTCTAGTGCTCCTCTCTTTCTCTAGTCCTCCTCCCTTTCTCCAGTTCTCTTCTCGTTCACTAGTCCTCCTCTCTTTCTCTAGTCCTCCTCCCTTTCTCTAGTCCTCCTCTCTTTCTCTAGTCCTCCTCTCTTTCTCTAGTCCTCCTCCCTTTCTCTAGTGCTCCTCTCTTTCTCTAGTCCTCCTCCTTTTCTCTAGTTCTCTTCTCGTTCTCTAGTCCTCCTCTCTTTCTCTAGTCCTCCTCCCTTTCTCTAGTCCTCCTCTCTTTCTCTAGTCCTCCTCACTTTCTCTAGTCCTCCTCCCTTTCTCTAGTGCTCCTCTCTTTCTCTAGTCCTCCTCCTTTTCTCTAGTTCTCTTCTCGTTCTCTAGTCCTCCTCTCTTTCTCTAGTCCTCCTCCCTTTCTCTAGTCCTCCTCACTTTCTCTAGTCCTCCTCCCTTTCTCTAGTGCTCCTCTCTTTCTCTAGTCCTCCTCTCATTCTCTAGTTCTCTTCTCTTTCTCTAGTCCTCCTCTCTTTCTCTAGTTCTCTTCTCGTTCTCTTGTCCTCTTCTCTTTCTCTAGTTCTCTTCTCGTTCTCTAGTCCTCCTCTCTTTCTCTAGTCCTCCTCTCTTTCTCTAGTCCTCCTCTCTTTCTCTAGTTCTCTTCTCTTTCTCTAGTCCTCCTCTCTTTCTCTAGTTCTCTTCTCGTTCTCTAGTCCTCCTCTCTTTCTCTAGTCCTCCTCTCTTTCTCTTGTTCTCTTCTCTTTCTCTAGTTCTCTTCTCGTTCTCTAGTCCTCCTCTCTTTCTCTAGTCCTCTTCTCGTTCTCTAGTCCTCCTCTCTTTCTCTAGTCCTCCTCCCTTTCTCTAGTCCTCCTCTCTTTCTCTAGTTCTCTTCTCGTTCTCTAGTCCTCCTCTCTTTCTCTAGTTCTCCTCTCTTTCTCTAGTTCTCTTCTCGTTCTCTAGTCCTCCTCTCTTTCTCTAGTCCTCCTCTATTTCTCTAGTTCTCTTCTCTTTCTCTAGTCCTCCTCTCTTTCTCTAGTCCTCCTCTCTTTCTCTAGTTCTCTTCTCGTTCTCTAGTCCTCCTCTCTTTCTCTAGTTCTCTTCTCGTTCTCTAGTCCTCCTCTCTTTCACTAGTCCTCCTCTCTTTCTCTAGTCCTCCTCTCTTTCTCTAGTTCTCTTCTTGTTCTCTAGTCCTCCTCTCTTTCTCTAGTCCTCCTCTCTTTCTCTAGTCCTCCTCCCTTTCTCTAGTTCTCTTCTCGTTCTCTAGTCCTCCTCTCTTTCTCTAGTCCTCCTCCCTTTCTCTAGTCCTCCTCTCTTTCTCTAGTCCTCCTCTCTTTCTCTAGTCCTCCTCCCTTTCTCTAGTTCTCTTCTCTTTCTCTAGTCCTCCTCTCTTTCTTTAGTTATCTTCTCGTTCTCTAGTCCTCCTCTCTTTCTCTAGTCCTCCTCTCTTTCTCTAGTTCTCTTCTCTTTCTCTAGTCCTCCTCTCTTTCTCTAGTTCTCTTCTCGTTCTCTAGTCCTCCTCTCTTTCTCTAGTCCTCCTCTCTTTCTCTTGTTCTCTTCACTTTCTCTAGTTCTCTTCTCGTTCTCTAGTCCTCCTCTCTTTCTCTAGTCCTCTTCTCGTTCTCTAGTCCTCCTCTCTTTCTCTAGTCCTCCTCTCTTTCTCTACTTCTCTTCTCGTTCTCTAGTCCTGCTCTCTTTCTCTAGTCCTCTTCTCGTTCTCTAGTTCTCTTCTCGTTCTCTAGTCCTCCTCTCTTTCTCTAGTCCTCCTCTCTTTCTCTTGTTCTCTTCACTTTCTCTAGTTCTCTTCTCGTTCTCTAGTCCTCCTCTCTTTCTCTAGTCCTCTTCTCGTTCTCTAGTCCTCCTCTCTTTCTCTAGTCCTCCTCCCCTTCTCTAGTCCTCCTCTCTTTCTCTACTTCTCTTCTCGTTCTCTAGTCCTGCTCTCTTTCTCTAGTCCTCTTCTCGTTCTCTAGTCCTCTTCTCGTTCTCTAGTCCTCCTCTCTTTCTCTAGTTCTCTTCTCTTTCTCTAGTTCTCTTCTCGTTCTCTAGTCCTCCTCTCTTTCTCTAGTCCTCCTGTCTTTCTCTAGTTCTCTTCTCTTTCTCTAGTCCTCCTCTCTTTTTCTAGTCCTCCTGTCTTTCTCTAGTTCTCTTCTCTTTCTCTAGTCCTCCTCTCTTTCTCTAGTTCTCTTCTCGTTCTCTAGTCCTCCTCTCTTTCTCTAGTCCTCCTCTCTTTCTCTAGTCCTCCTCTCATTCTCTAGTTCTCTTCTCTTTCTCTAGTCCTCCTCTCTTTCTCTAGTTCTCTTCTCGTTCTCTTGTCCTCTTCTCTTTCTCTAGTTCTCTTCTCGTTCTTTAGTCCTCCTCTCTTTCTCTAGTCCTCTTCTCTTTCTCTAGTCCTCCTCTCTTTCTCTAGTTCTCATCTCTTTCTCTAGTCCTCCTCTCTTTCTCTAGTTCTCTTCTCGTTCTCTAGTCCTCCTCTCTTTCTCTAGTCCTCCTCTCTTTCTCTTGTTCTCTTCTCTTTCTCTAGTTCTCTTCTCGTTCTCTAGTCCTCCTCTCTTTCTCTAGTCCTCTTCTCGTTCTCTAGTCCTCCTCTCTTTCTCTAGTCTTCCTCTCTTTCTCTAGTCCTCCTCTCATTCTCTAGTTCTCTTCTCTTTCTCTAGTCCTCCTCTCTTTCTCTAGTTCTCTTCTCGTTCTCTTGTCCTCTTCTCTTTCTCTAGTTCTCTTCTCGTTCTCTAGTCCTCCTCTCTTTCTCTAGTCCTCCTCTCTTTCTCTAGTCCTCCTCACTTTCTCTAGTTCTCTTCTCGTTCTCTAGTCCTCCTCTCTTTCTCTAGTTCTCTTCTCGTTCTCTAGTCCTCCTCTCTTTCTCTAGTCCTCCTCTCTTTCTCTAGTTCTCTTCTCTTTCTCTAGTTCTCTTCTCGTTCTCTAGTCCTCCTCTCTTTCTCTAGTTCTCTTCTCGTTCTCTAGTCCTCCTCTCTTTCTCTAGTTCTCCTCTCTTTCTCTAGTTCTCTTCTCGTTCTCTAGTCCTCCTCTCTTTCACTAGTCCTCCTCTCTTTCTCTAGTTCTCTTCTCGTTCCCTAGTCCTACTCTCTTTCTCTAGTCCTCCTCTCTTTCTCTAGTCCTCCTCCCTTTCTCTAGTTCTCTTCTCGTTCTCTAGTCCTCCTCTCTTTCTCTAGTCCCCCTCCCTTTCTCTAGTCCTCCTCTCTTTCTCTAGTCCTCCTCTCCTTCTCTAGTCCTCCTCCCTTTCTCTAGTTCTCTTCTCTTTCTCTAGTCCTCCTCTCTTTCTTTAGTTCTCTTCTCGTTCTCTAGTCCTCCTCTCTTTCTCTAGTCCTCCTCTCTTTCTCTAGTCCTCCTCTCTTTCTCTAGTTCTCTTCTCTTTCTCTAGTCCTCCTCTCTTTCTCTAGTTCTCTTCTCGTTC
>NC_074686.1:27177863-27195437 GCF_029448725.1 Salvelinus fontinalis
TGCCGTCTGGCACACTCGCCCAGAATGCAGCTGGAATGAAGGTCAAGGGTTATTACTTTGACTCCATTATGTTCTTTTTCTCTCTCTCTTTCATTTTCTCTTTCTCCCTGCTGTTTTCAGCTTCAGAACATGAACTGACCACAACAGCAGTGTCAAATATGAGGTAGACAAATAACTACCCACATTTACTTCCTACATTTCATTATTGAATTTGAATCAATCATTGACACTGAAATGTACTCTATAATTTCAATTGCCCTATCCATGCGTTGTCTGTATGGTTGATGTTTATGCAGCAGTTCAGGCCCTCTTGTACTGTGACATTGACTCTCCGGCTAGTGTTATTGTATGGGCTAGTGTTTCTGCCTGCCAGTGAGTGGATGTTTGTGTTGGGTTTATTTGGAGTTTACAGACACATATTTCCATTGTCGAGACAATACACAGACACACCGAGATCGAGAGAAAATGGAGGGCTTTAAACTAGACAGGTTTTTAGTTTAAATTCAAACCGACATTCTCGAGTTCCACAGAGCCTGGCTGGTTGTCTGGTTGTCTGTCAAACAGCATGAGTCCTGTCAATCAAAAGGTCACCTTCTGTCCCACCCCCCTGTCGCCATTCAACCTTCCATGATAGGTTGTTAGCTTAACCTCTTATTACAGCAATTATATTTTCCATTCCAGTGTGAGATATAAGCTTGTTATCGTTTCGATTGGAATCAGCGCTCAGAAAGTTCGTTTTTTCATGGCTGACAGAGAAAAATTTGCTCTATGTTCAAGAAGTCGAGCCAAAATAAAGAGCAGAGTGCAGTCTTTTTGAGTATTTCGAGATATAAGATTGAATTAATTACAACAAAATACTTGCATAAAAGCTTCCTTCTGTTTCACTTCGAACTTCAAATTTCCAAGAACTCACATGCCGATTTTCTATTTTGGCAGGAGGGTGATGGGGCTGACCACTGCTAAAATAGCAGGATCCTCAGCCACAAAAGCTAAAAGCTAATGGTTATCTAACTGTGCTAAAACCACCTCATTTGTCATCTGGAGTTACAGTAGTTTAGAATGCAATATTTTTCTAAAGTGAGATGATTTATTATGCCCATTGTTTTCACATACTGTAGGAGGGAGTGAGAGGACCCTGACATCACGAAAAGCAACCTCTCCCCTCCCTTTTACCGCCACCTCTCTCTCTCGCTTTACCTCTCTCTCTCGCTCTCTCTCTTCCAACATCCACCTCGCTCTTCCCCCTCCACCACCTCTCTCTCTCTCTCTCTCTCTCTCTCTCTCTCTCTCTCCCCTCCTTCCCCCTTTCTCTCTCTGTGGTTACACATGGAGAGATTAAAAGGAAACCCCAGTATAAACACACCAACAGGACCGTAGAAGGCTGGTTAGTGATTGCCCTGTTTAGATTGGGCTGGCTCTGCTTTATTTGTATATGTCACTGAGATAAACATCACACTACCCCTCCATAAGACAAATGAATCCACTGGACAACACACACACACACATGCAAGTAGGCGTATGTATGCATATTATGCACACACGCATGCACATACACTTGTCCCGGCCACCAGATGAAGAGACATCAATCACAACTAGTTGGCATGGGAGTGACTGTGGTTCTGACAAAGGCCATTAAGAGTTCCTAATAGATAGGGACAGAGAGAGAACGAGGAGAAAGAGGGATACACAGGGAGAGAGACAAATGCAGAGACGTACATTTAAGGAGAGATATAATTAGAGAGTGAGACGAAGACAGATTGAAAGAGAGTGATGAACAAATGAGACAGTTTTCCAGTGTAGAGGTGTGGAGGAGAGACCGATATTCAATATTCATGGGGGGAGAGAGAGTGGAAGAGACTGACAGAGTGGAGTAAAAAAGAGAGAGACACACACACACACACACACACACACACTGTGTTGGGTTTGTGTGAGGGATGCTACCCCTGTAGCTTAGCCAACCCCAGCCTAATAACACACAGTGGAGTCTGTGAGAGAGAGAGAGAGAGAGAGAGAGAGAGAGAGAGAGAGAGAGAGAGAGAGAGAGAGAGAGAGAGAGAGAGAGAGAGAGAGAGAGAGAGAGAGAGAGAGAGAGAGAGAGAGAGAGAGAGAGAGAGAGAGAGAGAGAGAGAGAGAGAGATGATAGAAAGGGACAGAAAACTCCAGGAGAGAAAGAAGTGAGAGATGCTTGAAAAGGGAGAGGAAAGCAGAATGAGCGATCGAGTGAGTTAAAGAGATTACTTTAAGGTTCAGAGAAGCTCTTTCTGGTTGTCACTCAGTCCCAGTCTCCCAGGAGGAGGGACGACAGACCCTCATTGGTGTCATTCACCTGTCAATCAGGCTGACAGGTGAACCATAGGGCCCCATGTTGCGGCACGGAAACTGTCTGTTAGCCGCCTGGCAGCTGTGATGACATCACCCAGTAATAGGGTTTGGAACACACAAACTCACACACACACATACAGGAACACACACACACACACAGGAAAACACACAAGGGAACATTGAGTTTGAAACTCAGCCGGCTAACCCATGGACCGCCATGGCTCTCCTATAGATCCTGTCAACACATCGTCTGGTACTGCTCACACAGTCACACACACACACCATGGACACCACCCCATGTCCCTGCCTACCCCCTGAATGTCCTCCCCTCCCCACTGCTCTTTGAGCCTGTCCAAAAGCCCTCGTCTCTGGCATGACACACACACAGAGACAAACACACCAAAACCCTTTTTGCTGGCAGGTCAGACAGGACATGTGTGCAGCAGAGAGATCAAACCACGATGCGACACAGCAGCTGGACAATATAGAAAGACAAAGAGTGAAGTCAGCTTCATATATAGTAGACTAATGTATGTTTCACATATAGTACACTAATGTATGTTTCATATATAGTAGACAAATGTATATTTCATATATAGTTCACTAATGTATGTTTTATATATAGTACACTAATGTATGTTTCATATATAGTACACTAAGGTATGTTTCATATATAGTAGACTATTATATATTTCATATATAGTACACTAATGTATGTTTCATATATAGTAAACTAATGTATAGTATGTTTCATATATAGTACACTAATGTATAGTATGTTTCATATATAGTACACTAATGTATAGTATGTTTCATATATAGTACACTAATGTATATAGTACACTAATGTATGTTTAATCACGCACACACTAACTCACACACACACACCTGCATGCACACATCGTGTATTCATGGATGCCCAGGGAAGCCAAGCTTCCCCAAAAAATTGACAAAGAGAGAAAGCATCTGAGAAAGCATCTGAGCAAGCGAAATAGCACCCCTTTGTCTCAGTATGTGTAGCCCATCTATCTGATGCTGTCTGATCAAAAAGAGTATGATATTGTAGCATTGAATGTAAGAGAAGCCAGTGAAAAGTTGGCCTCCCTTGATAGAAAATGTTACAATAAAAGCCAATCAGCATTGAGCTTAACTGAGTGAGCTCAACTGTGAATGGTCCTGGTGCACCAAAACAAAGTGTCAAGGGAAGCCAGCTTGGATTTGGCTTCACACCAATCACATCACATCAGAAGCCAAAGGTCACTGACAGAAAAATTAACTTGAATTGTTGCATCTCGTTGTGTTGTTCTCCTGTGGTTAGCTAGTGTGCTAAAACTGACCCTTTCCTAAATTTGCCTTGAATGGAGATAGGGATTTTGACTTGTGGTTTTACTTAATTCTCTCTACTGGCCACTGATCCAACACTAAATTCATACATTGTGCCTCTTGTCTGAGAGGATGGAAGTTCAATATGTAGCTAGATGTAGGCTAATGTTAACTAGCTGGCTAATCATTGCCCATGAAAGGAAGTTAGGCTAACGAACAAGCATTTTAGCCAGGTAGCCTAGGACAACAACAGTGTGTACTGTATGACAGAGTCATAGACCATTTCGGCAACATGAAAGAGAGGAGAATGGCATTGGCATTTCTCTACTAGTATGGTGAGTCAACATGTGTTTCATACTTACTTACACACACACACACACACACACACAGAGAAATCAGTACCATGGACAGTCATATGATATTTAGCTTACATTAATTGGACTAAATTGTTTTTGGAATGTTTTAGTTGCCACTGTATTCGACTAAGCAGAGGTGATTTGATGATGTTGAAGTTGAAATGGTGCTGAAATAGTGGAAACAGCTCCTGTTGTCTTTGTGACTTTCTCCGTTGTTCTAAATCAATAGTTGTATAGTAGTCCCAAAATGTTGTTAACATGACCTTGCTTGACCATGCTGTAGGTCACGTAACTGTTTGTTACATGCAATATGCTTTGTGGACTCCACCGGACAGATGTTGCTCTCCGGTTTTGTGACGAAACAAAGGTGTAGCTGAATTTATTCTGCCACTGTGTCTTCTTATTGCCTTGGCCTTAACCCTATATATCACAGTGGCAAGGCATATGACCTAACAGGTTGTAGAGCAAACAACACAATTATCACAACACATAGGTTGTAAAATATGTATATGTAACACCCTCACTCTCTCTCCCTCTCCCTCTCCCACACACAAAGAGAGAGAGAGAGAGAGAGAGAGAGAGAGAGAGAGAGAGAGAGAGAGAGAGAGCGAGAGAGAGAGAGAGAGAGAGAGAGAGAGAGAGAGAGAGAGAGAGAGAGAGAATAACCCACACATGGCTTCTTTAACATGCTTGGCAGGGAGATAGGCTCCATCTGGTCGGAGCTAATTTAACACATTCTGTGAAACAAATAGGAGAAAACCCTGGGTGAATAATAATGATGAAGCAAGACACTGTCAACTGGAGGACATTTACATCTCCTGAATGTTGATAGAGTCATCTGTTTATGTGGCTTAATTGTGATTAGACAATTGAAATAACTGCAAAAGGGAAACCAGTTTGTTTGTTGGTTTTCTCATCATAAAGCCATTAACGATCATAATCATCGTTAGACAGCTTGGTGCCACAGTAGTGTTGGTGTGAATGTCTCGGTTCAGAGACGTGCACATATGCATACATAAAATGACACACACAGACATGCAAACACCAGGGGAAGCAACATGAGGACAGGCTCATTGTAATGGCTAGAATGGAACAAATGGAATGGAATCAAACGTAGTTTACACATATTTGATGTATTTTATACTTTTCCAATATTCCATTCCAGCCGTTACTATGAGCCCGTCCTCCTATAGCTCCTCCCACCAACCTCCTCTGGCATACACACATACAAAGCTGCACGCATGCACACAGTCACAAGCACACAAACATAGTCACACACCAAAGTGGGGAAATGGGAGCCATTGATCCATATCGTTTTGACAGCTGGGATGACAAATGACTGTATCATCTTAGAGAGAGAGAGGGCCCCCTCACTTCATCAGATCACTCTCTTCCCCTCCTCTCGTCCTCCTCTCCCTGAGCCGAGCAGCCCTGTCTCCCTCCTCACCTCCTCTTCCTGAGCCGAGCCGCCCTGTCTCCCTCCTCACCCCTCCCTAAACAGAGTCACGCCGTCTCCCTCCTCACCTCCTCTCCCTGAGCCGAGCCGCCCTGTCTCCCTCCTCACCCCTCCCTAAACAGAGTCACGCCGTCTCCCTCCTCACCTCCTCTCCCTGAGCCGAGCCGCCCTGTCTCCCTCCTCACCCCTCCCTAAACAGAGTCACGCCGTCTCCCTCCTCACCTCCTCTCCCTGAGCCGAGCCGCTCTGTCTCCCTCCTCACCTCCTCTCCCTGAGCCGAGCCGCCCTGTCTCCCTCCTCACCCCTCCCTAAACAGAGTCACGCCGTCTCCCTCCTCACCTCCTCTCCCTGAGCCGAGCCGCCCTGTCTCCCTCCTCACCCCTCCCTAAACAGAGTCACGCCGTCTCCCTCCTCACCTCCTCTCCCTGAGCCGAGCCGCTCTGTCTCCCTCCTCACCCCTCCCTAAACAGAGTCACGCCGTCTCCCTCCTCACCTCCTCTCCTTGAGCCGAGCCGCTCTGTCTCCCTCCTCACCCCCTACCTGGCCATATCCTCACCAGTGTTCAACTGCATTAGCTAGGGTCATAAGGGAAGTTTAGAAGGGTTTTTTGGTAGAGAGAGCTTCGACTACACACCCGCACGTGCACACACACACATACCATTTCAAAATATGTATACATTTAACCTTTACTTAACTTGGCAAGTCATTTAAGAACAAATTCTTATTTACAACAACGGCCTACCCCAGCCAAACCCGGGTGAAGCTGGGCCAATTGTGCGCCACCCTATGGGACTCCCAATCACAGTTGGATGTGATTCAGCCTGGATTCGAACCAGGGACTGTAGTGACGCCTCTTGCACTGAGATGTGGAGCGCTGTGCCACTCGGGTGCCCAACTCCATGACAATGGAGTTAAAGTCTTGGCTGGTACACACAGAAGGGGTGAATACAACTCATAGCTGCACGATGTACAGTTACTGTACATTCAGGAAGTTAGCAACCCTAACCACCAACCAAAAATCAGCAGGCGAAGGAAGTAAGAATACCCACCACTACTGCAGTCTGGAGCTTTTTGGAAGGAGTGGACTGTCTGTTGTATGTCTGTGTCTGTATCTGTTTCTGCTATTGCTGTCTGTCTGTCCGTCCGTCCGTCCGTCCGTCCGTCCGTCCGTCCGTCCGTCCGACCGACCGACAGCATCTGCCATAGCTCTCAATATGTTTTCATGTTGACAGCTTTGCCCAATGGCGGAAACAGCCAAGAGGACATTCTTAGAATGCAAGACAGGCTCTTAGAAGGTTGTAGGTGGTTTCCAGGATACGGTTGCTTACGTTTACAGGCAGGTCAGGTCAGGCTGTGTCTGAGAGCTCTCTGTGTGCCACACACAAGCACGCATACACATACACACAAACACACACACAAACACACAGCATCATTGTCAAGGAGTCTGTTCAGCATCAGTCAAAGACCAATGGACTGAAGCAACGGCTCCTACACTCTTTGAAAAAAAGGTGCTATCTAGAACCTAAAAGGGTCCTTCGGCTGTCCCCTTAGGAGAACCCTTTGAACCCTTTGTGTCATAGAGAGGCAGCTTGACTTTACCTCTTCTATGCCTCTTAGTTAAACATGTACAACTAACATGTAGTAACATCCGGTTTGGAGCGAGCGGTCGCATTTGCATTCGCTCTGCAGGTAGTATAACTTTTCATTACATTTCATTACATTTCATTATAGTACAACGGTTTAATTTGTCTAACCTTAGCAATTTCTTCTTAGCTAGCTACTTAGCCGTCTGTGTATAAAAGATAATTGCGTAATTATCGTATTCCGTCGTCTATCGTAGTCCACACTGCTATCTGCCCAGCAGCTAGCAAACGTCCACCGTCTACCGAATAGTAGTATAACTTTTCATTACATTTCATTATAGTACAACGGTCTGATTTTCATTTTCACTACAGTACAACGGTTTGATTTGTTTGATCTTAGCTAGCTACATAGCCGTCTTTGCATCAAACATAATTGTGTAGTTATTGAGGTTCGCCAGCCAGCTATTTTCGCCCTAACGTAACGCAACGTAGCCAACACTGCTAGCTAGCCAGCTTGCCACCGAATAGCAGCATTGTAGAAACGAGTGCATTACAACGGAACGACTTGATCAGTGTAGTGTTGGCTGACTACACAGTTGTCTTTGCTATCTTTGATTTGTATTTGTTCGATCTTAGCTAGCTACTTAGCTGGCTACATAGCCGTCTTTGTATCGGTGATAATTGTGTAGTTATCAAGGTTCGCTGAGGTTCGCTAGCCAGGTATTCTCGCCCTAACGTAACCGTAACGTAGTCAACCCTGCTAGCTAGCCAGCTAGCCACCGATTAGCAGCACTGTAGAAACGATTACATTACAACGGAACGACTTGACTTGTGTAGTGTTAGCTAGCTACATAGTTTTCTTTGCTATCTTTGTATCTAAGATAATTGTGTAGCTTTGAGTAATTATCGGTTAGCTAGCCAGCTATTTTTCGCCTGCCGCGCTGCCGTCCTCCTACCTAGCCAACACTGCTAGCTAGCCAACTTCTACCGAATAGCAGCACTGTAGAAACTTACATTACAACGGAACGACTTGATTAGCGTAGTGTTAGCTAGTTGTCTTTGCTGTCCTTGTATCCATGATAATTGTGTAGTTTAGAGAAATTTAGTGAAATTGTCGAGGTTACCTAGCCAGCTTCACTTTCAACAACGTAGCCACTGCTAGCCAGGCTACTTCACCAGCCAGCAGTACTATATCATTTTAGTCAATAAGATCTTGTATTTTATTTTTATTTTTTTGCAACGTAAGCTTAACTTTCTGAACATTCGAGACGTGTAGCCCACTTGTCATTCTAATCTCCTTTGCATTAGCGTAGCCTCTTCTGTAGCCTGTCAACCATGTGTCTGTCTATCCCTGTTCTCTCCTCTCTGCACAGACCATACAAACGCTTCACACCGCGTGGCCGCGCCCACCCTAACCTGGTGGTCCCAGCCCGCACGACCCACGTGGAGTTCCAGGTCTCCGGTAGCCTCTGGAACTGCCGATCTGCGGCCAACAAGGCAGAGCTCATCTCAGCCTATGCGTCCCTCCAGTCCCTCGACTTCCTGGCACTGACGGAAACATGGCTCACCACAGATAACACTGCTACTCCTACTGCTCTCTCTTCGTCTGCCCACGTGTTCTCGCACACCCCGAGACCTTCTGGTCAGCGGGGTGGTGGCACCGGGATCCTCATCTCTCCCAAGTGGTCATTCTCTCTTTCTCCCCTTACCCATCTGTCTATCGCCTCCTTTGAATTCCATGCTGTCACAGTTACCAGCCCTTTCAAGCTTAACATCCTTATCATTTATCGCCCTCCAGGTTCCCTTGGAGAGTTCATCAATGAGCTTGATGCCTTGATAAGCTCCTTTCCTGAGGACGGCTCACCTCTCACAGTTCTGGGTGACTTTAACCTCCCCATGTCTACCTTTGACTCATTCCTCTCTGCCTCCTTCTTTCCACTCCTCTCCTCTTTTGACCTCACCCTCTCACCTTCCCCCCCTACTCACAAGGCAGGCAATACGCTTGACCTCATCTTTACTAGATGCTGTTCTTCCACTAACCTCATTGCAACTCCCCTCCAAGTCTCCGACCACTACCTTGTATCCTTTTCCCTCTCGCTCTCATCCAACACTTCCCACACTGCCCCTACTCGGATGGTATCGCGCCGTCCCAACCTCCGCTCTCTCTCCCCCCGCTACTCTCTCCTCTTCCATCCTATCATCTCTTCCCTCTGCCCAAACCTTCTCCAACCTATCTCCTGATTCTGCCTCCTCAACCCTCCTCTCCTCCCTTTCTGCATCCTTTGACTCTCTATGTCCCCTATCCTCCAGGCCGGCTCGGTCCTCCCCTCCCGCTCCGTGGCTCGACGACTCATTGCGAGCTCACAGAACAGGGCTCCGGGCAGCCGAGCGGAAATGGAGGAAAACTCGCCTCCCTGCGGACCTGGCATCCTTTCACTCCCTCCTCTCTACATTTTCCTCTTCTGTCTCTGCTGCTAAAGCCACTTTCTACCACTCTAAATTCCAAGCATCTGCCTCTAACCCTAGGAAGCTCTTTGCCACCTTCTCCTCCCTCCTGAATCCTCCTCCCCCTCCCCCCCCCTCCTCCCTCTCTGCAGACGACTTCGTCAACCATTTTGAAAAGAAGGTCGACGACATCCGATCCTCGTTTGCTAAGTCAAACGACACCGCTGGTTCTGCTCACACTGCCCAACCCTGTGCTTTGACCTCTTTCTCCCCTCTCTCTCCAGATGAAATCTCGCGTCTTGTGACGGCCGGCCGCCCAACAACCTGCCCGCTTGACCCTATCCCCTCCTCTCTTCTCCAGACCATTTCCGGAGACCTTCTACCTTACCTCACCTCGCTCATCAACTCATCCCTGACCGCTGGCTACGTCCCTTCCGTCTTCAAGAGAGCGAGAGTTGCACCCCTTCTGAAAAAACCTACACTCGATCCCTCCGATGTCAACAACTACAGACCAGTATCCCTTCTTTCTTTTCTCTCCAAAACTCTTGAACGTGCCGTCCTTGGCCAGCTCTCCTGCTATCTCTCTCAGAATGACCTTCTTGATCCAAATCAGTCAGGTTTCAAGACTAGTCACTCAACTGAGACTGCTCTTCTCTGTATCACGGAGGCGCTCCGCACTGCTAAAGCTAACTCTCTCTCCTCTGCTCTCATCCTTCTAGACCTATCGGCTGCCTTCGATACTGTGAACCATCAGATCCTCCTCTCCACCCTCTCCGAGTTGGGCATCTCCGGCGCGGCCACGCTTGGATTGCGTCCTACCTGACAGGTCGCTCCTACCAGGTGGCGTGGCGAGAATCTGTCTCCTCACCACGCGCTCTCACCACTGGTGTCCCCCAGGGCTCTGTTCTAGGCCCTCTCCTATTCTCGCTATACACCAAGTCACTTGGCTCTGTCATAACCTCACATGGTCTCTCCTATCATTGCTATGCAGACGACACACAATTAATCTTCTCCTTTCCCCCTTCTGATGACCAGGTGGCGAATCGCATCTCTGCATGTCTGGCAGACATATCAGTGTGGATGACGGATCACCACCTCAAGCTGAACCTCGGCAAGACGGAGCTCCTCTTCCTCCCGGGGAAGGACTGCCCGTTCCATGATCTCGCCATCACGGTTGACAACTCCATTGTGTCCTCCTCCCAGAGCGCTAAGAACCTTGGCGTGATCCTGGACAACACCCTGTCGTTCTCCACCAACATCAAGGCGGTGGCCCGTTCCTGTAGGTTCATGCTCTACAACATCCGCAGAGTACGACCCTGCCTCACACAGGAAGCGGCGCAGGTCCTAATCCAGGCACTTGTCATCTCCCGTCTGGATTACTGCAACTCGCTGTTGGCTGGGCTCCCTGCCTGTGCTATTAAACCCCTACAACTCATCCAGAACGCCGCAGCCCGTCTGGTGTTCAACCTTCCCAAGTTCTCTCACGTCACCCCGCTCCTCCGCTCTCTCCACTGGCTTCCAGTTGAAGCTCGCATCCGCTACAAGACCATGGTGCTTGCCTACGGAGCTGTGAGGGGAACGGCACCTCAGTACCTCAGGCTCTGATCAGGCCCTACACCCAAACAAGGGCACTGCGTTCATCCACCTCTGGCCTGCTCGCCTCCCTACCACTGAGGAAGTACAGTTCCCGCTCAGCCCAGTCAAAACTGTTCGCTGCTCTGGCACCCCAATGGTGGAACAAACTCCCTCACGACGCCAGGACAGCGGAGTCAATCACCACCTTCCGGAGACACCTGAAACCCCACCTCTTCAAGGAATACCTAGGATAAAGCAATCCTTCTGCCCCCCCCCCCCCTTAAAAGATCTAGATGCACTATTGTAAAGTGGCTGTTCCACTGGATGTCATAAGGTGAATGCACCAATTTGTAAGTCGCTCTGGATAAGAGCGTCTGCTAAATGACTTAAATGTAAATGTAAATGTACAAGAAGTGGGTATAACCAAGTAGTATTCAAAAACATAAAAACAGCAGGGAGTTGGAAACCAACACAGACTCCACTGTGTGTTATTAGGCTGGGGTTGGCTAAGCTACAGGGGTAGCATCCCTCACACAAACCCAACACAGTGTGTGTGTGTGTGTGTGTGTGTGTGTGTGTGTGTGTGTGTGTGTGTGTGTGTGTGTGTGTGTGTGTGTGTGTGTGTGTGTGTGTGTGTGTGTGTGTGTGTGTGTGTGTGTGTGTGTGTGTGTGTGTGTGTGTGTGTGTGTAAATGTGCCTCTGTCCTAAATATAAGAAATCTTACCTATAAGTTAGCAAATCGAAAGTACAGCAAATCACAAACTGAACAACAGACAGCCTGGAACTAGTCTGATACAGATGCCCTGTCTTAATTTGACCATGCTTCTAACAGCAGGAAAATAATTCTGCAGCAACAGGAAATGTGAATTATTATGTGGATTCTAAATAATGGACATTTTTGTAGGGGTTGATACATTTTTCATTAGGGACAATCAAGTCTGAAATGTTAAGTGGAAATAACAATCTCCAGAAGCCTTTTGAAACCTTGAATACAATTTGCATAGAAAATGACCTGCGACAATAGTCATCAAATTAAAATAGCAGATGTGTGTATGTTTTGTATCCACTGTTTGATATCATTCGAATGGGTGAAGAAGAACCATGTAAGAAGGCTCAGAGTGTACAGCTATCTCTAAATCACCCTTCTGCACTGTCCTGAAATAGCCCAAAGCTGAACGAACAGTGTAAACACACACACACACTAAACTATACCCTAAATGACATTTAAACAGCAGAGCTGTCTGCTTCTGAGCCAATACACTAAAACATGTAGCTTTTATAGCTATAACTGCCCGTCACAAGCCCTTTAATGCACCGTTTAACAACCCCAAAATCCGCTCTCTATTCCCACTCTATTCCCTCTGTGCTTTTTTCAGAAGGACTGCATCGTCATTCACAAACAAAGACAGGGCATTTTATATAGTGGTGTGTGTGTGTGTGTGTGTGTGTGTGTGTGTGTGTGTGTGTGTGTGTGTGTGTGTGTGTGTGTGTGTGTGTGTGTGTGTGTGTGTGTGTGTGTGTGTGTGTGTGTGTGTGTGTGTATGTGAGAGAAAGAGAGAGAGAGAGTTGTATAATGTTCATTTTTATTGTTTATTTCACTTTTGTTTATTATCTACTTCACTTGCTTTGGCAATGTTAACATATGTTTCCCATGCCAATAAAGCCTCTTGAATTGAATTTTGAGAGAGAGAGAGTGTTGACAGAGGATGGGGTCAGTCTCTCATGTCAGAGTTGATTACGTCTTCATCAGTGTTGCAATCCACACCCCTGTGAATACAACACCATGCCCAAACCCCACTCCTCCCCCCAACAGTGGTATCTCTCACTCAGACGGCCGGACACATTGATTGGTCTAACATGGATATTTGCTATATGGACCGGTCCACTCCAAAGAGAGATAGGGGTGGTGGAGGGCCTTTGTGGCTCATCATGTAGCAACAGATGGATATTTAGAGTATATGACTACGATGATGACTATGTTGAATCACTTCTACTGCATGGAAAGACATCCTTACCTTATTGTAACACACTCTTTCAACAAGCAAAAAGATATATATATATACACACACTACCGGTCAAAAGTTTTAAAACACCAACTCATTCAAGAGGTTTTTCTTCATTTTGTCTATTTTCTAGGTTGTAGAATAATAGTGAAGACATCAAAACTATGAAATAACACATATGGAATCATGTAGTAACCAAAAAAGGTTAAACAAATCAAAATATATTTTATATTTCAGATTCTTCACACAGCCACCCTTTGCCTTGATGAAAGGTTTGCACACTCCTGGCATTCTCTAAACCAGCTTCATGAAGTAGTCACCTGGAACACATTTCAATTAACAGGTGTGCCTTCTTAAAAGTTCATTTGCGGAATTTCTTTCCTTCTTAATGCGTTTGAGCCAATCAGTTGTGTTTTGACAAGGTAGGGGGGAAGATAGCCCTATTTGGTAAAAGACCAAGTCCATATTATGGCAAGAACAGCTCAAATAAGCAAAGAGAAACAACAGTCCATCATTACTTTAAGACATGAAGGTCAGTTAATATGGAAAATGTCAAGAACTTTGAAAGTTTCTTCAAGTGCAGTCGTAAAAACCATCAAGCGCTATGATGAAACTGGCTCTCATGAGGACCGCCACAGGAATGGAAGACCCAGAGTTACCTCTGCTGCAGAGGATAAGTTCATTAGTTACCAGCCTCAGAAATGGCAGCCCAGATAAATGCTTAACAGAGTTCAAGTAACAGACACATCTCAACATCAACTGTTCAGAGTAGACTGTGTGAATCAGGCCTTCATGGTCGATTTGCTGTAAAGAACCACTACTAAAGGACACCAATTAGAAGAAGAGACTTGCTTGGGCCAAGAAACATGAGCAATGGACATTAGACCGGTGGAAATTTGTCCTTTGGTCTGGAGTCCAAATTGGAGATTTTTGGTTCCAACTGCCGTGTCTTTGTGAGATGCGATGTGTGTGAACGGATGATCTCTGCATGTGTATTTCCCACCGTGAAGCATGGCAGAGGAGGTGTGTGGTGTAGGGGTGCTTTGCTGGTGACACTGTCTGTGATTTATTTAGAATTCAAGGCACACTTATCCAGCATGGCTACCACAGCATTCTGCAGCAATACACCATCCCATCTGGTTTGGGCTTAGTGGGACTATCATTTGTTTTTCAACAGGACAATGACCCAACACACCTCCAGGCTGTGTAAGGACTATTTGACCAAGAAGGAGAGTGATGGAGTGCTGCATCAGATGACCTGGCCTCCACAATCCCCAAACCTCAACCAAATTGAGATGAGTCGGACCGCAGAGTGAAGGAAAAGCAGCCAACAAGTGCTCAGCATATGTGGGAACTAACTCCTTCAAGACTGGTGGAAAAGCAATCCAGATTAAGCGGTTGAGAGAATGCCAAGAGTGTGCAAAGCTGTCATCAAGGCAAAGGGTGGCTATTTGAAGAATCTCAAATATATTTTGAAATGCATAACACTTTTTTGGTTACTACATGATTCCAGATGTGTTATTTCATAGTTTTGACGTCTTCACTATTATTCTACAACGTAGAAAATAATCAAAATAAAGAAAAACCTTTGAATGAGTAGGTGTTCTAAAACTTTTCACAGGTAGTGTAAATATATATATATATTTACAGTGTATATACTGTATATAAATATATGACCTTTAAAATGATAATTGAAATAAGGGAACAATGAATTGCTCTATTATTTAAATGAGTGTTCCATACATCTTAGAATTTGGGTTTTGGGTAGCTTGTGTCTCTGTAGTCTTCTAGGGAAATTAAAAAAAAAAACATTGTTGGGAGAAGTTACACAACATTGCATTAATATTTCAGTAAATGGGAACGCTGGTCAGGAAACCCTGCTTATGTCCCAGATGGCACCCTATTCCTTTTAGAGTGCACTACATTTGACCAGATCCCTATGGGGCCCTGGTCTAAAGTAGTGCACTGTATAGGGAATAAGCTGCCATTTGGGATGCTACCCCTGTTCCTCAATTAGCTTTTGCTTGTTTGTAAGTGTTTATGATTCAGACAGGAGTACATGGATTAAAATGTGTGTAAACTGAATCCCCTCTCTCTCTCTGTGAGTTGACTTCCTGTTGGTCCTGGAGGAGGGAACAGATCTACACGCCAGACCGTTTCTCTCATAACACTGTCTGTTTTCTCTCAGCCAAGCGTTGCAAATCAAGGGTCATCAGCATTAGTATGTGTGTTTGCTAAATCCCATTCCCCCTCGATGACATGGAAATACCCAGAAGTCTCAGCTTGATATTGTGATGATTTCTTTCTAGGGAACACTTTACTTGAAGGGGGTATACGTACGGCATTCATAACACCTTGATGAAAGCAGTTATGACACCTTAATGAATGTTATCATTCACAACAACCTTCTAAACACATTTATTCAATTATGCATATTAGGAGTTTATGTAAAATGGCAATACTTTGATTTTTTTTATTTAAACATTTTTTATTTTAATTCTTTTATGTCATTATGTCAATCCACTGGTTGTTTTGGGTAAATAGGAAACAGCCGCAGCGATGATTGGGAATTGTAAAAAGTCCACCATGGGAAAACATTGAGGTGAGGAGGAATGTATTCATTTTCAGTTTGACAGATGAAAAAATGTAGCGCACTCAGTACAAGCTCCCAATGTTAACATGAAGAAAGGACTAATGCGGCAGGTAGCCTAGTGGTTAGAGCGTTGGACTAGTAACTGAAAGGTTGCAAGATTGAATCCCTGAGCTGACAAGGTTAAAAATCTGTCGTTCTTAACTGACTTGCCTAGTTAAATTAAGGTTAAAAAAATGTTTCTGTGGAAAGTGCCTTCTTCAGGGCTGACAGATGGACCAACTGAGACCCATAAGCCTATTGTATGGTTGACGTAGAGGGGAATCAGATGGGAAAGCTCTCCATTCACAAGCAAGTATTTCACTGTTAACGCTGACTATAAATACATTTATTACCATTCCAGGTTAGTTTTCTTTAAAAGAACCACATAGGGAAGCTTTGCATTATGGATAGAATCATAACACTTCACTGAACAGTGAATCAGCGATTTTGAACATTGAAAAAACATTTTCTTCTGCCTTGTTTTGATTATTTGTGGAGAGCATGTAGATGTTTCACAGTGTGACAGATTCTCTATGTGGTTGCCAGAACATTGTGGATTACTGTGACGTAGACAGACTAGACGGAAAGGCACTTATTATGGTCAACCACACACACGCACACGCACACGCACACGCATGCACACACACACACACACACGCACACACACACGCACACGCGCACATACACACACACACGCGCACACACACACACACATACACACACACGCACACACACACACGCACACGCGCACACGCACACGCACACATACATACCACTCTCTCCAGGTCCAACTCTCTAAAATAACAGCTTTGGCACGACCCACACTGGGCCGCTGGTAACCCGAGAACGCCAGGGTAGAATACAGAGCGCAGAGGAATCCTGGAATCCCATCTGTGTGAAAGGGTCCAGTCAGAGTGGTGGTTCTGAGCAGAGCGTGGGGGATAGGAGGCCCACCCAGTACCACCGGGCCCTGGGCCCCGAGCTAGCTAGACCTGAGTCATTTAGACAAAGTTGGGCTGAAGAGACTGACAGGGGAGGCTAGTGTTTGGGTGTTTGAGCTGCAGAAAAGAGGGGCATTCATGGTGTCTCTATGGCTGACAGGGGTGGGGATGTAATTTTGGGGGGTTGTGACTACCCCTCACTCACAGACACACACTTGCATACACACAGACACACACACACACACACTACCTCACCCCTCCCCCTAATCAGAGGTGCAGTCAGGCCCCTGTAAACATCTGTCAGCCATTACAGACTCCCCCCTTGTCCCTCCCCCGATGTCTTTTTCTCTCCCCCACTTTCTCTCTCCATGACTCCAGCAATTCAGCCTGCCCTTTGACCTCAAACCAAAAAGAATGCAACTCTGAGTTATACTGCGTGGCTTATATGATTCTAACTCATAACTCAAGAACAATAGGAATATTCATTGATTCGTACCGAATATATATTTTATCCTGGGAGATACGTGCATATGTACACACAGACCAGACACTGGCCATCGAACTGGACCTTCCTCAGATTGGGTCATACACACACACACACACACACACACACACACACACACACACACACACACACACACACACACACACACACACACACACACACACACACCCCTGGTGTCCGTGTCCTAGCTCTCCCCTCCTCCCCATACCCCCAGGCCTCCCTCCATCACCCCATCAATTACTCCCTCTCCTCTACTCCCACCCCACCTCCCCCAACACCACACCCTCTCTGACTCCAGGTCAGGAGGTCACAGAGATTAAAGGTCATCCTACAAGACACCCTAGGCATCCCTCAGAAGTTTCCGGCTCTTGGTCTTGGGCCCTATAGGTCCTGTAGGGTGACACCCAGGCAACCCTCGGGCAGGGGAGATGGT